>NC_058416.1:42500936-42800936 GCF_002201575.2 Neomonachus schauinslandi
GATAGTGGACATCCCTGCCGCGTTCCTGACCTTAGGGGGAAAGCTCTCAGTTTTTCCCCATTGAGAATGATATTCGCTGTAGGTTTTTCATAGATGGCTTTTATGATATTGAGGTATGTACCCTCTATGCCTATACTCTGAAGAGTTTTGATCAAGAAAGGATGCTGTACTTTGTCAAATGCTTTTTCTGCATCTATTGAGAGGATCATATGATTCTTGTTCTTTCTTTTGTTAATGCATTGTATCACACTGACTGATTTGCGGATGTTGAACCAACCTTGCAGCCCAGGGATAAATCCCACTTGGTCATGGTGAATAATCCTTTTAATGTACTGTTGGATCCTATTGGCTAGTATTTTGGTGAGAATTTTTGCATCCGTGTTCATCAGGGATATTGGTCTGTAATTCTCCTTTTTGATGGGGTCTTTGTCTGGTTTTGGGATCAAGGTAATGCTGGCCTCATAAAACGAGTTTGGAAGTTTTCCTTCCATTTCTATTTTTTGGAACAGTTTCAGAAGAATAGGTATTAATTCTTCTTGAAATGTTTGGTAGAATTCCCCTGGGAAGCCATCTGGCCCTGGGCTTTTGTTTTTTGGGAGATTTTTGATGACTGCTTCAATTTCCTTAGTGGTTATAGGTCTGTTCAGGTTTTCTCTTTCATCCTGGTTCAGTTTTGGTAGTTGGTACATCTCTAGGAATGCATCCATTTCTTCCAGGTTATTTAATTTGCTGGCATAGAGTTGCTCATAATATGTTCTTATAATTATTTGTATTTCTTTGGTGTTGGTTGTGATCTCTCCTCTTTCATTCATGATTTTGTTGATTTGGGTCCTTTCTCTTTTCTTTTTGATAAGTCTGGCCAGGGGTTTATCAATCTTGTTAATTCTTTCAAAGAACCAGCTCCTAGTTTCGTTGATCTGTTCTACTGTTCTTTTAGTTTCTATTTCATTGATTTCTGCTTTGATCTTTATTATTTCTCTTCTCCTGCTGGGTTTAGGCTTTATTTGCTGTTCTTTCTCCAGCTCCTTTAGGTGTAGGGTTAGGTTGTGTACTTCAGACCTTTCTTTTTCCTTGAGAAAGGCTTGTATTGCTATATCCTTTCCTCTTAAGACTGCCTTTGCTGCATCCCAAAGATTTTGAATAGTTGTGTTTTCATTTTCATTGGTTTCCATGTATTTTTTTAATTCTTCTTTAATTTCTTGGTTGACCCATTCGTTCTTCAGTAGGATGCTCTTTAGCCTCCATGTATTTGAGTTTTTCTGACTTTTGTCTTGTGATTGAGCTCTAGTTTCAAAGCATTGTGGTCTGAAAATAGGCAGGGAATGATTCCAATCTTTTGGTACCAGTTGAGACCTGATTTATGACCAAGGATGTGATCTATTCTGGAGAATGTTCCATGGGCACTAGAGAAGAATGTGTATTCCGTTGCTTTGGGGTGGAATGTTCTGAATATGTCTGTAAAGTCCATTTGGTCCAGTGTGTCATTTAAAGTCTTTATTTCCTTGTTGATCTTTTGCTTAGATGATCTGTCCATTTCAGTGAGGGGGGTGTTAAAGTCCCCCACTATTATTGTATTGTTGTCGATGTGTTTCTTTGCTTTTGTTATTAATTGGCTTATATAATTGGCTGCTCCCATGTTAGGGGCATAGATATTTACAATTGTTAGATCTTCTTGTTGGATAGATCCTTTAAGTATGATATAGTGTCCTTCCTCATCTCTTATTACAGTCTTTGGTTTAAAATCTAATTTGTCTGATATAAGGATTGCCACCCCAGCTTTCTTTTGGTGTCCATTATCATGGTAAATGGTTTTCCACCCCCTCACTTTCAATCTGGGGCTGTCTTTGGGTTGAAAATGAGTCTCTTGCAGACAGCATATTGATGGGTCTTGTTTTTTAATCCAGTCTGATAGCCTGTGTCTTTTGATTGGGGCATTGAGCCCATTTACATTCAGGGTAACTATTGAAAGATAGGAATTTAGTGCCATTGTATTGCCTGTAAGGTGACTGTTACCGTATATTGTCTGTGTTCCTTTCTGGTCTATGTTGCTTTTAGGCTCTCTCTTTGCTTAAAGGACCCCTTTCAAGATTTCCTGTAGGGCTGGTTTTGTGTTTGCAAATTCCTTTAGTTTTTGTTTGTCCTGGAAGCTTTTTATATCTCCTTCAATTTTCAATGACAGCCTAGCTGGATATAGTATTCTTGGCTGCATATTTTTCTCATTTAGTGCTCTGAATATATCCTGCCAGTCCTTTCTGGCCTGCCAGGTCTCTGTGGATAGGTCTGTTGCCAATCTAATGTTTCTACCCTTGTAGGTTACATATCTCTTCTCCCGAGCTGCTTTCAGGATTTTCTCTTTGTCTATGAGACTCGTAAGTTTTACTATTAGATGTCGGGGTGTTGACCTATTTTTATTGATTTTGAGAGGGGTTCTCTGTGCTTCCTGGATTTTCATGCCTGTTTCCTTCCCCAAATTAGGGAAGTTCTCTGCTATAATTTGCTCCATTATACCTTCTGCCCCTCTCTCTCTTTCTTCTTCTTCTGGGATCCCAATTATTCTAATGTTGTTTCATCTTATAGTATCGTTTATCTCTCGAATTCTGCCCTCATGATCCAGTAGTTGTTTATCTCTCTTTTTCTCAGCTTCTTTATTTTCCATCATTTCATCTTCTATATTACTGATTCTCTCTTCTGCCTCATTTATTCTAGCAATTAGCGCCCCCATTTTTGATTGCACCTCATTAATAGCCTTTTTGATTTCTACTTGGTTGGATTTTAGTTCTTTTACTTCTCCAGAAAGGGTTTCTCTAATAACTTCCATTTTTTTTTCAAGCCCAGCTAGTATCTTTAAAGTGAGGATTCTGAACTCTAGATCTGACATCGTACTAATGTCCGTATTGAGTAGGTCCCTGGCAGTCGGTACTACCTCTTGTTCTTTTTGTTGAGGTGATTTTTTCCGTCTTGTCATTTTGTGCAGAGGAGAATAGATTAATGAGAGAACAAAATGCTAGCAGAGTAACAACGTCCCCAGAAAATATACTCTAAACAAATCAGAAAAGACCTGAAGCAGGGGGAAAAGAAAGGGAAAGAGAGAAAAAAGAAAAAGAAAAAAAAGAAAAAGATAAAGATAAAAACAAAAACAAACAAAGCAAAACAACAACAACAAAAAAACCAGAATGTGATCAAATATGATCAGGCTGGTATATAGATCAGTGCCACACAGTAGATTTGGGGTGTATTTTGGTCTGTTAGAAGAAAGTGCCTCCCAAAATTTTAAAGAAAGAAAAGCTTATATATGTACAAAAATAAGGGTTGATATGATGAAGGGATGGAATATGACTGTAAAGATGGAAATTATAAAAAATTTTATAAAAGGAAGTGAGAAGAAGTTGTTTGAAAAAAGAAAGAAGAGGATTTAAAAAAAGAAAAAAAAAAGGGAGAGGATGTGATCAGGCAGAGGAATAGAAAACACCATATACTAGAGATTTAGGGTATATTTTGATCTGTTAGAAGAAACTATCTCAAAATTTTAAAGAGAGAACAACTTATATATATAAGCCAAAAATACAGGTAACTACTATGAAGGGATAGAATATGACTCTAAAAATGAAAAATAAAATTTTTTTTTTTTTTTAAAAAAGGGATTGATAAGATGTTGGTTGAAAAAGGGAAAAAGAAAAATTCAAAAAGAAAGAAAAAAAGAAAAAAAGACAGTTAAAAAAAATTAACTTTGAAAGACTACAGAATCATGGTAAAAAAGCCATGAATTCTATGTGCAGTAGTCCCCTAGAGCTGGAGGTCTGCCGTTCTCATTGGTGGGTAAACTTGGTCTTGGCTGGCTGTTCTCGCTGATCTTCTGGGGAGGGGCCTGTTGCCGTGGTTTCCAAATGTCTTTGCCGGAGGCAGAATTGCCCTGCCCTTGCCCCCTCCCAGCTAAGTAATCTGCTCAGGTTTGCTCTCCGTGGCTTTTGTTCCCTGCGAGCTTTCTGTACAGCTTTGGAGGCGGAGAGTGAAAATGGCGGCCTCCCAATCTCCGTCGCGGAGGAGCCAAGAACTCGGGGCCCCGCTTCTCAGTGAGTCCCCAGAGAAAAGCCGTCAGTCACTCCCGTCTCCCCGGTCTCCAGCCGCACTCCGTGCTCACCTGGCCTGTGACCGCGCGTTTCTATCTCTGGCACCCGACCCCGGGTGGAGTCTCCAAACCCAGCAGATCCCTGCGGCGCACTCCCGCGCGGCTCCTCCCGGGGGAGGAAGGTGAGTGTCCCCGGATCTGCCGCTTGTTGGGTCCCTGCTGGAGGAGCAGTGGCCCGACTGTGCCGCGGATCACGGTTTATGGCAACCCCCAGCTGAGAGCCCGCGCCTGGGCTCCGCCTCTGCAGCCGGCTTCCCTGCTCCGATACCTGGGAGCTCTGCCGCACTCAGGCACCCCCGGTCTTTCTGTGACCCCGTGGGTCCTGAGACCACACTGTCCCGGAGGGTTCCACCCCCCGCTTAGCCACCAGAGTGACGTCCCTCAGTGGAGCAGACTTTTAAAAGTTCCGATTTTGTGCTCCGCGGCTCTATCACTTGCCAGAAGCGGCCGCCGGAGGCCCCTCCCCCGCCGTCTATCTTCCCGATATCGCCTCGGATTCACTTCTCCGCACGTCCTACCTTCCAGAAAGTGGTCGCTTTTCTGATGAGAGAGTTGTTGCTCTTCTTTTCTTCGATCTCCTGTTGAGTTTGTAGGTGTTCAGAATGGTTTGATCCCTATCCAGCTGAATTCCTGAGACCAGACGAAATCCAGGTCTTCTACTCCTCTGCCATCTTGCTCCGCCCCCTTCATTTTATATTCTTTGTTAGTAACTTTCTATAGACTTATTTCTTTTTAGTTTATTCATTTTGAAAAATTGGAGTGCTTTACAGGTTTCCTAGCTCAGTGACATCCTCTCTGTCAGTGGAGAGAAAGTCCAATTTCTTTAATGGGTATGTGTGTGTGTGTGTGTGAGATGAAGAGAATTGTGGGTCTCATTTTGTGGTTTTCTGTTCTCTTATATGACCCTAAGTTTGCCTCTTTCCCTTTGTTTCTTCTTCAGGCAACTGCCAAAGGACACTTCTCACTTCTATTTTTCCTCTTTTCCCCCAGAAGCTATGCCTTTTGATGTCAGCTACCTCAAATTGCTTTTTCAATATTTTCACTCTTTCAGTATTTTCACACCATTTTTCTTAGACTGCCCATGCTCATGGCTCAGACTGTGGCTGGAATCTGATCACCTGGTGGGATTGGATATTTTTTGTTTTGCCTTTTTTTTTTTTTTAGAAGGTAATTTGTAATTTTGGTGTTTTCTGTCTTTTGATCACATTATTTTTGTGTAATTTCCTTTGGTCTCATAGTTTTTCTGCATTGTTTTTGTAGGAGCTGTGGGGCAACATGATTTAGGTGGCTGGCATTGTCCATGGCTAGGTGAAATATGAGTAGATCTGTTTTAGCAGGAAAGTATTTAAAATGATAAGCACAATTGCATGGCTCTGTTTTACTGGTTTGTACATTTTGCTCTTGGAGATTTTTTTTAGTCAACAAATACTAGGCACTATGAAAAATGCTTGATATATTTGCTGTTTAAGGGAAGTAGTCATATTTCTTATCTTTAAGAAAAGATGAGTATAGTGTAGGACAAGCAAGAACTTTATCAGGAATATCAAGAATCACATACAATACAGTTAGTTATTATTAGGTTTTTGCTGTTCAGTCACTTCTATGGCTTTTGTTTTGGATGCTGAAGGTTAGTCTTACTGGATTTTTTGTCCCACTTCAGTCTTCCCAGTGGGCAAAGTGCAAACTACATGGGAAGTTCACTCAAACCCAAGTGGATTCACTTTTGTATGTGTAGTTGTTGCTGGCATTTCTTGCCAACTCTCAGCAAAACAAAATCAACTCAGCAATATGTGAAATTATCGAACCTTTTTTATAGCTCTTTCAAGCAATGCGAGAAATATCAATGGATATTTTTGCCAAAACTATACCAGTCCTTGAAATTTAGTAAATAGTTATTTCAAAGAAAGTTTTTTTAATATTCTTTTAATTGTCACTGTAAATTTACAAATTAATTTATGTATCTCTCACTAAAATTATTTTATTCCAGAATTTAGCTAATGAGGCTATTAATATGTATTTCAACACAGCTTCAATTGTCAGATGAAGAGGAATAATAGAAAAGAAAAAAATAATTAGCTGATAACTTGATGTTATGACCAAGTGTTTTTGGCCCCCCCCACCTGAAATTTCCTACGCTGAAATCCGAACCCCCAACATGATGGTATTTTGGAAGTGTATTAGGATGGCTTTGGGAGGTAACTGTGCCATGTGGATAGAGCCCTTATGGGTGGGATTAGTGGCCTTCTAAAAGAGACCCCAGAGAGTTCTCTTTTGTCCATTCTGGTATGTGAAGATACAAGAGAACATGGCAGTCTAAAACCCCAGAGGCCCTCACCTGAACTGGACAATGCTGGCACCCTGATCTTGGACTTGTAGTCTCCAGAACTGTGAGAAATAAATTTCTGTTGTTCGTAAGCCTGTCTATGGTACTTAACCTACACTAAGGCACTTTGCTAAGTAATTTATCTGTCTTGTTATTAGAATAATTTCTCTAAGCTACTAGTGAGGGAAAAAAACCTACATACTATGAGATAATCTTTCAGGAAACTAGAACAAAAAAAATCAGAGCATATTTTATTTCTGAAATGTTAAGCAATAACCTTCAGTAATATTTATCATTCTCCAAGATAGACAGAATATTTTTCACTACTTTCTCCACAAATGCTACTTGAAATCCCCTATTTCAAGTGATCTTAATATTACCAGCTACACTTATATAATGTTTACCACATGCCAAGCTCTTTCCTAACTGCCTTAAAAAAACAAACATATTAACATCCTTACAATGCCCTATGAACCAGATTCTAGTATCATACCAATTTTAAAGATTAGGAAACTGAGGCAAAGAGTTTAAGTAACTTGTCTAAGTTTATCTAGCTAGCGAGTGTAAGAACAAGTCATCATATAAACAACAAGCATGCAATTACAGCAGAGAATAACTTAGTCACTGAGAGATTTTTGGGTTTTAGCTTAATGTTAATGACTTTCGACTAGCAATATTGAAAAACATGATGTATAATTTGGGAATGTGGTATATTCACACCTGACATATGCATAGAAAACAATATTTTAAATAGCTATTAAAAATCCCTAATAGAAACAATGCTGTAAAACAAAAGATTAACCAATTCATTGTTGAATGTTTTCAAATTTTACATTTTAGCTTACAGTGTTTGATTGATAAAACTTGCACCTGGGAGATTAAAATGCTACATACATGGTATGCATTAAAAATAACATTTCCTGGGGCGCCTGGGTGGTTCAGTCAGTTAGGCGTCTGCCTTCAGCTCAGGTCATGATCCCAGGGTCCTGGGATCGAGTCCCATATTGGGCTCCCAGCTCAGCGGGGAGCCTGCTTCTCCCTCTCCCTCTGCCTCTCCCCCTGCTCATAATCTCTCTCTCTGTATCTCTGTGTCTCAAAAGAATAAATAAAATCTTTAAAAAAATAAAAATAAAATTTTTTTAAAAAAAATAACATTTCCTACCTGATTGTATATGTAGTAGAGCAGATGGCCTTGTTTTCAACTTATAAGTTCATCCAATAATGATGCTACCTTTGATTTCTGAATTCTCTTAATCGGGTCATTCTCACCCCTGGATTTACTATCTAATACTGTGCAGGCCACAATCCTGTAAAGAGCAAACTCCTTTCCAGACATTTGAACTTAAAAAAACTGGTATTTAAAAACTGTGTGGTACCCTGCAATCTTAACAGAGTGACACAATAGAAGTATAGCAGTAAAAACAAGTTTAACCATATTTTGCAAAAATTACTCAAATGGCATGCAGTGATTCTGTTCTGGGTAGGAGGTCTGGGAACCTGGGATGGGGGTTCCAGGTAAGGATCCCTTAGCACCCATATTGCATCAAGTAGCCAGAGATGCAAAGGGACATTGTAAGCAAATCTTAGTACTTTCAGGCCTGAGAGAAAAAGCTAATAATATCTGATGGGGGAAAATGTATGAAAAAGTTATTTTTATGATTAAAAAGAATGTATGGGCAAATTAAAGGAGAATACATATAATTAGAACGAGTCATAAAGAGTTCTTTACACATTGGTAAGCTATCTCGTAGAGCTGTTTTCCCTCGTTTCAACATCTGTTTTTTACTGTATGAAATAAAAAAATATAAAAGCCTTTGGAGTTTATAATGTTTAAAAAAATGTATGGGGCGCCTGGGTGGCTCAGTTGGTTAAGCGGCTGCCTTCGGCTCAGGTCATGATCCTGGGGTCCTGGGATCGAGCCCTGCATCGGGCTCCCTGCTCCGCAGGAAGCCTGCTTCTCCCTCTCCCTCTGCCTGCCTCTCTGCCTACTTGTTCTCTTTCTCTCTATCTCTCTCTGTCAAATAAATAAATAAAATCTTAGAAAAAAAAAAAAAAAACGTAGCCCACAGGATTTTTGCATCAAATCATTCTGGGTGTTTATTAGAAATGCAACTTTTTAGGTCCAGTCCCGGACCTACTGAGTAAGAATCTTGAAATAGTTGATTTCAGGAAGGTGTTGATTTTAAAACATCACAGGTAAATTTTAGGCATTTAAAAATTTAGGAGCCACTGGAATAGAGACTATGTTGACCCAGGGAATATTAAAAAACACAAAAAACAAAAACCATTATTCTTATTCATAGTTTAGGCTCAGTTAGAAGGTTGAATAAAATCTTAATGGTTGAAATTGCATGCCTGCATATTGACATTTTGTTCCTTCCACAGGTGGAATCAGTATAGAGGAGAGGAGAGGTGAAAAAAGAAGGAGAAGGCATATGGGAAAGGGGAGGGGAAAAATATATATGTGTGTATATATATTTAAATATATATGTAAAATTTAAACTGCTAAAATTACAAAAGTAAATTATGAAGTGATAAAAGTATCACAATAATACAGAAAAATGTTTTTTTTTTTTCAAGCTACTAGACTGGAAAAGGGATAAATGAGGGAATTTATGAATTATATAAGACATATTCATATAGTCCCCTCAACATATATGGTAATAAAACCAAATGTTTCTTTCTGAGTTCAGCTTCCTTATCCCCATTGATTCTAGTGTTAACACCCAAACTCCACTATTTACACCCACTCCATCCTCCTACGTAAAAGTAAACAACAGAAATTAGATGGGACTCACCACATCTTCTTGCTGAAAGCAAGCACCAGCCAGAACCAAAAATGCTGAAAAGCACCAAACACCCTTAGAGTCTTGGAAGCCCTTTTTATTTTGGTCCTCTAGGACCTCATGCACACAATGTCAGACCCCTTTTCTTTCACCTTTGCAGCAGTCTGTGATCATCCCCACACCATCTTCTTTCCTCCTATTGCAGTGATTTCCTTGAGTCCTATTACTCAAATTCAGCTGTTAAGCTTTCCATCCTGATCCAAAGCCTTTGATACATACACAAGAGGTGCTAAGCCACAGATTATCCATTAGGGGAAGTTAGAGAAGAATATTCATCCCAAGCCAAATAAGTCAACATTCAGTAAAGCCTCATAATACCCTATAAAGAAGCAAATATCATAATGTTTTTTCATGATTTGCTCAGTATTTTGGTGGCGAAAGATTTTTTTTTAAATAATGATAACAACGGCTTGTATTTATATAGTGCTTGACAGTTTTGAAAATATTTTCGAATATATTTATTTGATCCAAAATGGAACAAAGTGAAGGAAGCAAGGCATGTGCTATTACCATTTTAAAAGCAAATACACTGTACTTCACAAGCAAGGAAAACGGAACAGGATCTTTCTCATAGCAGGAGCAATGATCCCTTATTCAAAATCAGATTCCAAATCCAGAAACTTTCTTTGGAATTTATATTTTAAGTGATGACGCTTAGGACGAAAACAAAGGTAGTAGACAAGATAACCATAGTTGAGAGAAAATGAGAATTTGGCAAACCCATTCTATTCACTCTTTCTGATGTCATATTGTATCAATTGGATTCATCATTCACTGACTTTGAAAAGCAAATGTAACAACTTTTTCCCCAGACATTCCAGTCCTGAAGTCCAAGGTGAGACTCAGGGAGTGAGACAAATATCTTTACCTTCCAAGTCTCTTTGAAACAGAAAATCCACCAGATAGATTTTTATCCCTACATAATGTGTACTGGGTGTTTATTAGAGATGTAGAACCAAACCAATAACAAGTGCTATATTAAAAGGTAACATTTTTTTTGAGGTAACATTTTGAAGCTCAGAAGATGAAGCATTTCTAAGCTTTACGTATATATACCATAACCAAAAGAACAATGTCAGATATTTGTAGATGTAAAAACTTAGTAGTATACAGACTTTAAGGACTAATCAGGAAAAAAAAAATTAGAAAATGAGATTGTTCTAAATTAAAGATATTTTATGTAACTAAATGGATACGTTTGAAAAGCAATGACTTAGAATTAGAGTATAATTCAAGTGCAGTAGGAAGTTGAGATTCCCAAAATATTTCATACATACAAATCATTCTTTATACTGCTACCTAATCTTTAAAAGAGGAGATCGAATCAAATCATATGAAAACTGTAGAAAACTAGATCACGGAATCTTTTTTTGGAATGACATGTATTCAGCAATATGACTGAAATACTTTACAAACTCAGCAATCCGCTAAGCTTTCTATTTTTTTTTTTTTTTTGGTTTGTTTGACTTAATATGAGTGTATCCTTTTATTGATGGAAAATTGCACCACTGAAATATTTTATACTACAGGCTATTTCAGAATCCCTGGAGGTTTAAATAACTTAAAGTTCACTCTTCAAAGAATAGCAATTGACCTCTGAATAGGTCTTACTTTACAGGGTTCTTCACTTCCAAAAGATATCAGAGCACTGGAAAGATTTAGGAAGCCCATCACATTTTATAGGGAAAAAAACCACAATAATTTGTCCAATAGTTTATGCCCATAGTCAAAAATGGGACATGATTTATGTCAAATTTCAACCGAACCAGTCTTAAATATAGGGGTCTCAGCTTACATGATGGCTAATCAGATATAACTACATTGAAATAATACAGAGATCCGTGGGTTTAGATGCACATTGTGGAAATAGAATCATAGTGCAAATCATGTGACCCATTTTCATGGAGTGAAAATAATATTGTGTCTCTGAGAATTTCACCAGTCCCCCTTGCAAATCCAAGTAATCCATTTCTTATCAGATGTGACATTTATGATAGGATTTTTGGATGTAGAGTAAGGGGAGCTGAATTGGTATTTGGCAAGTGACATTTCAAAGTAGGAAATTAAATTACGAAGAGGCTAAATGTTGCACCACAGAACCAAAGGGTTTGGCAGCAACAGAGGCTCCAAAGTCATTTTCAGTCTATTCTCTAAAGAATCATTTCACAGTTTATGCAGAAAACCCAACATTTCAGTGGTAATTAACAGAAGTTAATCCAGATGACTGCCTGTGGAATAGTTTTCATAAACTTACAGAATGTGAATTAACTGTCCATTATGAAGGAAAAAAAGACTATCGTAGAAGTGGATTCATCATACTGACAAGAGAAATAGAAGAGTATTTTACTGTGATCAGATGCAAAGTCATTTAATTTCAGCAAATGTCAAACAGAATGCACTAATAATAAATACTAATGCAGGATGTTTATAATAAATATTTTGTTTCACAATTTAAAAAAATTGTCTAGCCAACTTATATCTTATCTCTGTAATATCCACCAGAAGGAAGTTTTCATTGTTGTCAACATCAAGTCCTCTATAATTTAGCCTGGACATGCAGTGCTGTGTTCTCAAATTAATTAATTAATTAATCAGATAATATCAAAGACATGAATGAACATGCAAAGTGACACTTAGACCTATTGGTAAGCAATAGAAATATTTTATCAAACAAAAACTATGCTCCAAGGAAAATTTCTGCCCATCATTTTCAGAATGTCTCATAAGCCCCTACTTTCTTCTTAATCTACATTAATAAAATATTAGTAAATTTACTTCATTAACTTAGAATCTTTCCTCAGAGTTTAAATGACATAATTCTGCTACTAATTAACTGTCCAATCTTGGGCAAGTCAACTGAATTTCTTTGTGCCTTGGCTTTCTCAGCTGTAAAACAAGTATATGGGCTTAGATGATTTCCAAGGACATGTCTAGATTTCTTATACTAAAAGATTTTGATTATCTCAACTATTATAAAATCTTCTTAAGTAACATTCTATAAAATCATATGTTGAAACTTATTCAGTTCAAGAATTTGGAAACTTGTAATCTATAACCTAGTTGTAATCTTTTGTAATCAATGCCACCATGATACTCTAAATCTCCTATTTTCCTTTACAGCCACCCTGGCCCCCTCCTACATTTTTCCAAAGACATTAAACACCTCCTGGGTTTTGAGTGTGTCCTTCTTTGTTATTCCTACTACACTCTGCCCTTGATATCTCATGCCTCACTCACTCTGCATTATGTCTCTTCCCAAATAGCCTTTTATCTGAGAGGCCTTCCCTAAATATCTCATATACATGGCAAGCCCTCACACCATGTACCCCACCCTCTTAGGCTGCCTCCTTCTTCTTATAACTGATCAGAATTTGACATATGGCATATATGTTTGTTCCCTGTGTGAGATGCTAAGTCCCTTGATAGAACATGAGCTCCACAAGAGCAAGCACTTTGTTTTTTTGCCCGTCAGGCACGTTGTAGACATTGAGAATGCATATTGATTGAATATATTAAAATTTTTCATGAACTTAGTACTTCATGGAACTCCTTTTGGGAACAGTAGCTCTAAGTAGTTTTCTAAAACAAAAAACTCAACCTTATCTTATTTAGTCATATTTCTACTATATGATCCTCCCCATTCTGACTAAATAGCTACACCTAATACATATGCAACAAATTTTAAAGTAAGAAATGTATATAAAAAAACTTTAAATCTTGAGGGGCACCTGGGTGGTGCAGTCAGTTAAGCATCAAAGTCTTGGTTTCAGCTCAGGTCATGTTCTCAGGGTCATGATATTGAGCCCCGTGTCAGGCTCCATGCTGAGCATGGAGTCTGCTTAGGTTTCTCTCTGTGCCCTCTCAAATAAATAAATAAATAAATAAATAAATCTTAAAAAAACACACACACTTTAAATTTTGAAAATCTTTGAAGTTCTGCTAAATCTCTTAACCATACCCATATTTATTTCTATAAAAGTATTATCTATCTGCCGAAAGTTGAGGATCTTATTTAGTATATAATTCAGCAACAGTTTTTAAAGTACAAATACTTTATTTCAAATTTAATGTTACTAATAAGTCCTACCCTACACAGATTATACTTCCAGCAGATATATTCTGAAATCTGTTTTAGACATACATATTTTTATTAGAATATAGCTTCTCAACATTTAACTATTTTTGAATATTCACCACCTTTTCATCACAAATGACTATCTGAAAAGAATTTAATTGGAATGAATTTTAACTACCCAACGTCATAGAATGGAAAAATAATTTAGGGGTCATTTTTACCCTCAAATACATTTCACTCATTATGTCCTCTATTTGATATTGCATTAAGCTACAGAAAAGGTGAATCGGACAAGCCATTAAGGATGCAAGGCTTAAAAATCAGTAGAGTGGATAAAAAAGATATTACTCAAATGTGTCAAAATGGAACCCAACCATGCCTGATCTTAATAAGTCCATTATAAGCTGTATTGATTAAGAAAGCTTGCCAATCATCACAAAACATATTACAGGAATGTTTAATGTTTTAGAATATTTTAAGATATGAACAATTGAAATAAGTTGTCAGCATATGTTTAAATGACAATCAATCAACAGCTATTTATTGAGTAAAAACACTGAGTTAAGAACCACTATAAATATGAAGATGAATTGATATAGTTCTTGCTCTAAAGGGCCCAGCATTCAAGTTGGGGCATAGGATATGCACAGTTGTGTAGGTTATCTATTTTGGTCCTACTTTTCTTATTTATAAATAAAGAGATTGGTGTAGTTAATTTATAAGCTCCCTTTTGGGCCTTTCCCTATCTTTTTTAAATTTCATTTTTGAGTTTACATGTTTGATAACAAAAAAACAACTATAAGACATTGAGAAGTTCCTTAGAAACTATCTATGTAAGTAAACAATTTATTAGTTTCTTAGCTATGTTTTCATATAATTCTTTATATAAAGCAAGCAACTATGAATGTATATTTGTCCTACTTTTTAAAACAAAAGGCAGTGTATACTGATTTTAAAGGGAAATATACTGTACTTACCCTTGAATTTTTCAATAAAAATAAGTTCTGTAAAAATAATGCTTCACTATTCCTTTTTACAGGTGCATAATATTTCAAAATGTTTATTTAACCAATTGTTTATAGTGGGCACTAAGATTTTTGTTTGTTGATTGTTTTTAAAATTGTTCTCTGTAATAAACAATATTGCAACAGCTACTTGAGTACTTATAAAAGGCCTTATTTGGCCAGATATATCTACAGGATAAATTTTCAGAAATAGGACCACCAGGTCAAAAGATAAATGCAAGTCTAATATTGTTTTAGATTGTTTCATTCCCCTCCAGAGGGTTGATATATTTCATTCCCATTAGCAAAGCATGGGGCTTAATTCCACTCTTTAAACCGAAATTCCATGTTTTTTCAAAAACAGTAACAAGACAAAATGAGAGTTTTCATGGCTCAAATAAAATGTATTTGTGCATTAGTTAAGAAAAATACAGGGGTGCCTGGGTGGCTCAGTTGGTTAAGCGACTGCCTTCATCTTAGGTCATGATCTCAGGGTCCTGGGATCGAGCCCCGCATCGGGCTGCCTGCTCCGCGGGAAGCCTGCTTCTCCCTCTCCCGCTCCCCCTGCTTGTGTTCCCTCTCTTGCTGTCTCTCTTTCTGTCAAATAAATAAATAAAATCTTAAAAAAAAAAAAAAGAAAAATATATTGTTTTCTTTTTATGTAAACACAATTTCCTGAAAGTTTCATTTAATCATAGAAGCCAGTTTTGGTTCCCATCACCAAAGACTGAGGAAGCTAGCTCTTCAATGGAAGGCAAAGCCTCAACATTCATCCTAAGATGTTTTCTTCTGTCTTTTGGCATGGTAAGTGAACTCCTAACATCTTCCCTATCCAACTAGCCATTCTAATTTGCCCACTTAGCAATTTTGTGCAACAAGTAGAAAAATCTATTAGTTTGTAAAAATCCTTTTTCCCATCTGGGATGTTTTATAAATTATCAGATTTAACTAATAAAGGACTCTCCTGCATCTGAAATCTATCAAGATTCTACCAAATAAAGAATTTTTTTCGGGATGCCTGGGTGGCTCAGTCGGTTAAGCGTCTGCCTTCAGCTCAGGTCATGATCCCAGGGTCCTGGGATCGAGTCCCGCATCGGGCTCCCTGCTCCGCGGGGAGCCTGCTTCTCCCTCTGCCTCTGCCTCTCTCTCTCTATCTCTCATGAATAAATAAATAAAATCTTTAAAAAAAGAATTTTTTTCTGTCGAAGTTGATAAGGGATCATGAACCCTAAACACATGGCTGTATAAAATCCATTTTATTTTGTTTTTTAAGATTTTACTTATTGATTGATTGATTGATTGATTTTTTGAGAGAGAGAGAGAGAGAGCACGAGCAGGGAGAGGGGCAGAGGGAGAAGCATACTCCCCACTGAGCAGGGAGCCCAATGCAGAACTTGATCTCAGGACCCTGGGATCATGACCTGAGCCAAAGGCAGACGTTTAACCAACTGAGCCACCCAGGTACCCTAAAATCTATTTTAGAGTCATTCTTTTAGAACCATTTCAGACACATTTTCTCATTGTCAAGAGTTCTATTTTGTTTTTATATACATTATCTCATACAATTCTCAACATAATTCTGAGACATATACACAAAACTTTCTATTTTATAGATGAGTAAAATGATGATCAGAAAAATCTGAATTTTGGCCCAAATTCCACAATTAACAATGATAGAAGTTGGATTTTTACAAAGATCTGTAAGACTCCAAAGTCCACAAGCAGAGCTGTTTTGCGGACAGTCTATGTAAAAATTCACTCAGCCTCTAAAATCAAATGTAAATGCAATGAAATATTTCCTTTTTGTATGAATATAATTTCTAGGGTCATTCAATCTTCAGATGTCTGGCTCAGTCATTCAGATTCCTCACAGTGGTAGTTCTGGGCTCACTGATGTCATTTGACATATGTATTTCTACATCATTTCCTTACTTCATCTTCTGATTGACATTTATGTTTTAGTCTAGACCAGATAGACCAGAATTAGAAATTAAGAAGTCCTAGTTCTTCAAACATACTGCTAAGTATTATTCAACTTGGTAGTGATGATATTCCCAGAAAAGTACAAGTCAATTTGAACTTCATTCAAGAAATAATTAATTGTGCACTTTGTTTTAGTATATTTCAGCTTCCTGATAGTTTTACTTCTTCATTGTTGCTATTTTGAAGTACATCCTCCTAAGTAATTTGGTAGACCTGCACCTTTAAGATCCTTCCACTGCAATAAAGAGTCCACTTATAAAACGGATACATTTAAATCAGTGTCATAGTATTTTCTCATGCCTACAAAACTATCCAGCCATTCTATGATGAGTGGGTGTTCTAAAAATTTATATATCTTCTAACTTTCTCTCTTTCTCCCTCTAGTCTCTGATACCTAAGACAGCACTTCGAGATTAAGAAAAATGTCTGCATATGTGGCTCTAAAATATAAGAGCTATTTCTTAGGATTTAAATATGGGTCACCACTACTGCAATTTTTGGGACACCGCCAACCAAGTCATCATAACAAGCAGTTATCCTGCTCTGAGGGACAAGCTCTACTAAGGAATTCATATGGCAGCAAAGAAGGAAAGGCAAACGTAACTGATCCTGTCTACTTCTTGCTCCTTGTGGTGGAAGTTGAGGGCATCCCTGTGGACTAAGTGAGATGATAATTGCTGTTTTAGTTAGCTTGGGCTGCCATAATAACATACCATAGACTAGGTGGCTTAAACAATAGAAAAGTCTCTCTTCCTGGCTTCTGGATGATCACCTTCTTGCTGCGTCCTCACATGGCAGAGAGAGAGGCAAACTCTCTAGACTCTCATCCTATATGAACACTAATTCTGTTGGATCAGAGCCCTACCCTTATGACTTCATTTAACCTTAATTACCTCCGTAAAAGTCCTATTTCCAAATATAGTCACATTGTGTGTTGGGTCTTCAACTGATAAAGGGGGACATACGTAAACATTCAGTACATCATAGGGGCAAAGTTAATGGATCAAAGAGGATTTCCTGATCATTTGCAGAGGTGCTGACAACAGCAGTTAATTAGAGAAATCAAAGGTACACCACCGTATTTGTATGGCCGGCTGGTGGTATAGGTCATAGTACCAACATATCTTGAAAAGAAAACAAGAACTGAAATACTATGAACTTATAAGCTAGTGAAATTAGACTAATATTGATACAAATGAGTTCATTTGGCTGTAGATAGATATACGCATAAAATCCTTTGAGCAATAATCAGATATTTTGATTTGCATCGAGTTCTTTTCAAATCAAAGCTAGAAACAGGTTCTAACTAGGGATGGTATAGTTAATGAATAAAATATTTCAACATTCATCTTAACAAAAGTATGATAAAAAAACAAGATTTCAAAACAAGGAAAAGACCCTGCTTGTTATTTAATACAGACAATTTTTCCCCAGTGTTTATCATTTCAGTGTAGCATGAAATAAAATAGATTGATGTAATAAAGAACATCATGTTTAGAAGACTTATGTTAATGCTCTTATTAGCTAATGAATTTATATGCAGACTCTTGTCATTTTTATTTTCCTTCACATAATCTCTCCATTCCCAGTCACCACAATTTCATCAGCAATTGTATCCTCTGAAGAATATTTCTCTTTTGCTGGAAATGTAGGATTACCTTTCAGAAAAGGTGGCAACTCCCTTGAAAGCCAAGAGTGAATAAAACAATGTCAGCCAGGACAGTGAAAAAGAGTAAGTCATACTTTTTATAAAATCTTCAGCTTTTTTATGGATTACATGAAATCTGTATATATGTAAGTTTACATAAAATACTTAAAGTATTTAATATATACAAATATATTGCATAAAATTTAAATTTTAAAACTTTCTATTAGGTTTCATACACTCTAATATCTTCAACATGGTCATTAAAGAAGGCCATAGAATTTCTCCTTGAAAAGTGAAAGGAGAATGATAGAAAACACAATAAATGAAATGTCATTTAAAATACTACTAAGACAGCCAACCATGTCAATTCTGTTTTGCAAAAACTATCACCTATACTCATTTGAACCAAAGAATTTTCAATTTGTGCAATATCCTATTATTATCAGTGTATCTTATGGAATTAATAAAATGGTATTAACAGAAGCAGAAACTTCTTTATTTCATATAATAACTAAAAATTTCAAATTATATTTTAACACTTGCTAATGCTAATTTTATTAAATGGGACAATCATATTATAGGACTGTTTCATATGCTTCAACTTAGTTAAGTCTTTATATGTATATCCTGCTCTGGAACTGTATTAGTACATTTTTTATTCACGCTCTAAATAACACTTGATAAATCTAAAGAGCTGCTGTGTATTCTGAGACATGTATGCAAGCAAATTTAGAATGCAAGGTAAGACTTCCTTTGTATCTGATTTCAAATGAATTTTAAAATATTTTCCAGGTGGTTTTGCAGTTTTTATAAGCTGACTGTAATGTGGAAGCTTTATTCTTTTCAGTTAGCTTTGGTGTTTTTAAAATAAAGAATGACAATAACACCACATACACATACACACACCCTTCTACATTTATCCATTAAAATATTTAAGGTAGATCATAATTCAAATATCTCAAAATGGCTAATGGGAAATGAGCTTAAGCTTGCAAAAATTGACAACATATTTTCCTTAGAGAAATGTAAATAAATTTAAAATTTTGAATATACACATAATATGGGAGACAGCTTCTAAAATGACTCCTGATCCCTGCCCCAAAATGTTCATACCTTGGGTAATCTCCTCCCTTTGAGTGTGGCCTGAACCTAGTGACTTGCTTCTAATGAATAAAGTACTACAAAAATGGTGTGATGCCACTTTTGATACTAGAGTATGAAAGACTGACTTCTATCTTGTTGGAGCACTCTCTTGTTCATTCTGATGAAGCTGCTGCAGTGTTTTGGTTGTCCTATGGAAAGGCCCAATGTCAAGGAAGTGAGACCACCTCCCTTCCTAAGGACCTGAGCAATAGCCAGCAACAAACTAAAACCTCACTCAATCCAATAGCCAGCTAGATACTGATCCTATCAACAACCACTCAGAGAGCATGAAAGTGGATCTTATCCCACTGAAGCTTGAGATGACCATGGCAGGCTGAAACCCCAATTGCAGCTTTGTGAGAGACTCTGAACCCAAGAACCTGTATAGGTTCACCCAGATTCCTGATCCACAGAACCTATAAAATAACACGTGTAATGTTTTAAGCTGCTAAATTGTGGATAATTTGCTGTGCAGCAATAGATAACTAGCCTAACGATTAATATAAATATGTTTTGCTTTAGGGCAATAGTAATATAAAACCATTATATGAAATGGTTAAATGCAATTATTATGGTTCGATGTTCCCTATTCCATATTCTTTTGTTTCCAGGTCTGCAAATTGAGAACGCTAAAAAGAATATCTCTACTATTGTTTCCAGATCTAAATTTTATCTTGTTCACATTATTCTATTACTAAATTCACATCTAGATTTGATGTCAGAAGAGAAAAATAAAAATTGTAAAGATTGCATTATATTATGCCTGGAAAAATACCTAGCTATTCACTGTGAAAATGCTCAGAAGGTATGAGAAAGCAGATGTTTGTCACAGGATGGCATGCAGGGAGGCAAGCCTGGGCCTCCAGGTTAGCTCTTTCTCAGTCATTCTGGGCTTATCAGATGGGGTAGAGTGGATCAGCTTGGGACTAAAGGCTTATTCAGATCAATGGAAATGTTTCAGTCCTTCAGCATCTTTCACAGACCACTTCTTTCAGATTTCTTATTTTTAAAATGTTTTTTAAGATCAATTCTTAAACTTTCCATAAGAAAATGTTTAGAATGTCAGAATAAAAATAGAGTGTGAAATACACATTCACAGCCTTACATTTTCAAGTTTAATAAGTACATGATTTTAACAGGGATACAAGTTGAAAAGCTTTAAAGAGGCAGGGAGATAGGAGGGAGTAGCTGGTCTGTTTGATTTTTATATTTTAAGATCCAAAGTTTGGAAGCACTGGTTGTTCCCACAGCTTTTATGACTTTTTAGATGCACACTGAATAGGATCCTTCTGTAGAAGAGTGAAATGAAAGACAATTTTGCAGTATTATTTCAGGAGCTTAAAGATGGATGCAAATTCTTTGCTACTCCTTTTCTGAGAGGCGGAGGGAAAATTCCCCTCCCTTTGAATTGAGACTGGACTTCTTAACTTGCTTGGCAAATAGAACATGGCAGAAGTGATGTGTGATTTCCAAAGGCAAGAAGTTTTTAGCTTCCACCTAGACCTCCTATAATGCATGCTGTGGGTGAAACCAACAACCTTGAAAAAGGCTAGCTACTCTGGGACCCGCCATAATAGAGAGGCCACAGGGAGGCCTACAATAAGAGCAGAGTCCACCCTGCTAGCTATCTACACCAGTGACTGGACATGTGAGTGAAGCCAAATTGGACCTGCTACCATGAGAAACAGAATAATTACCCAGCTTAACTCTACCCTAATTCTTGATGAATTATATAGTAAAACTATTATTGTTTTAAGCCAATTAATTTTGGGGTAGTTGATATACAGCAATCATTAACTGGAAAATCATCATATTCACCTAGTTTTAACTTAACTGTTTAAAGTCCAACCAAATGCATATAGTCTCAAAGTATAAAAAAATATTTTACAACATTATCTAAAAGTGATAATTTATGCCTCAAGTTATATGGGACAAAAGTATCACTGGACACCCAGAGAAATATCATAAAGAAAAAGAAATAAAATGGAATTGAAATATTTTCATTTTGGAAGCATATTGCGTTACTTTACAGAAATTCTACATTTCTACTTGACTCACTATGAAATAAAATTATAAAAATAAATAGATATACATATGTTTGTATAAGTTTATGCTTACATATATACTTACATAGGTATAAATATATAATAAAATATAATAAAATATAAATAAAATGTATAATAAATATATAATATATGTAAGAAATTTGACAATAAATTAAATATATGTAAATATATATAATGTATACTTATATAGAGAGTTCTGAGTTAAAAAGACTTTCATTTATTCTATATAGTTAGCTTGAGCAGAATTTACCAATTTATTTCAGTAAAGTTTCTGATATCCAGAATAGATAAAACTGGGTAAAGAATGTCCCTGAAGGAATCTGTCTGAAAAAGACTCATGCTATTTATGTATCATATACTTTAACACAGAAATAATTACTTCCTCTCCTACCCAATGGGGTGGAGGGGAGCCACAAATCTTTAATCAGGTTAACATTGAAAATAATGAAAAGTGATAGCTTGACTAACAGATTCCTGTCTAATTCTTTCTCAGAATCCCCAAGTTTACAAAAACTTAGTCTTATATATTGAGTATAACCCCAAGATAGAGATCCTCAACTAACAAAACTCTTTTCCAAACTTCCTTTTGATAATTCAACGTAACATTAAATGATTTTTGTGAATATGTGACAGTTTAAACATTAGAGTTTTCACATATACTTAAAACTATTCTAAACAATTTTCCAGAATGTATTGATGAAATATATCTATTTAATCCAAACTGTTCCCTTTCAGCCCCAGGCTTAAGTTCTTCAGTGAGGTGTTTGACATATGCTTTTCAGAAGAGTCATGCAGGAAAAAACAACAAAAGGTATTTTATACTGAAAAAAAGTCCTTGATATAGCTTGTTAAGAATACTGTCTCCTCAAATTCCTGACACATCCTGGTGTGAAACCTGTTCTCCAGCTCCATGAATAGCAATGACTCCCTAACACAGAATCCATAATTACATAATGTTCACTAAATGTCAGAGAGGTAATTGTTGAGTTAAGGAAAAGAAAAACACGTTTCTGTTAGGAAGAGAAATATTTGAAATGTGCTTAAATATTTATCCTCCAACTTTTATGGTAATTAATAATAGATTAAAGGTTTCAGAATATCTTTAGAGAATGAAGTAGTAGATATTGTAGGCTTGGCACAGTGAGAGGTTTTGGTTCCCTATTCCAATTTCCTTGTTTGCTGCCTTGGAGAAGCTTCATGGAACCCTATCTGTACAGAGGTATTCTGCTTTCGTTTTTGGTTTAAGGGCAGACATTCAACATTTAGTAACTAAAGATTATGCTATATCCTTATTTCATTCACTCATTTTTTCTTTTGGTACAAAAAGATAGGAACAAATATGTTTCTCTTTATTTCTCACAAAGTGAAGTTTAATGGCATTACTAAATTCCCATTCTGAAGTGTTTAATATCCAACTGCCTTCTTGAATAAGGTATATGTATCTGGTCATAAAACTATTGATTGTTTCCTTTCTGTTTTAGCTTTTAGAGCATGACTTTTCTTTACTTTCTCTTGTTACATTACAGTTATATATATGTGTTGTAAGCTGAACAATTTTTTTCCATTAAATTTAGATTTAGGATTTAAGAATACTTTAATAAGTCTTTTTTTTTTTTCTTTAAAGAAGACTTTAATAAATTATTTTTTTAAAGCTTTACATTTAAGAAATTTAGGTTGGAACTTTAGTTTCTGGCAATAACACAGATTAGATATCCTGAAAATATTCTCAATGAAAGCCAAAATAACTTAAAAACAGAATAAACGTATTTTAAAAATGAAACTGAGACTGTAAGTCCTTCAGGTAGTTCTATGTTGGGGAAGAACCACAAAGATTCCAAAGGATGACAAATAAAGAGAAAAACCTGCCTACTCCTCAATACGTGGTACTAAAGCTTAAAACACAAAAGATAACAAGGAAATCTTAAACACAATCAGAGCGGAAAGAAAGATTACCAGGACTAATAACAGGCTTCTGAACAGGCATTTTTCAGAAGAGAGTGAAATAGTACCTTTCAAACTATAAGAAAATAATAAATGACAATCTATAATTGTAACAAATGACAACCTATAATTTTATACACAGCTAAGATATTATTATAGAAAAAAGCAGAATAAAGGCCTTTCCAAAGAGATAAAATTCAATCTCAGATAAATCTCAATGATATATTTCAGTGGAAAGGAAATTGAATTCAGGATAAAAAAAGAGATACAGGGAAGAATAATCATCAAGGAAATTAATAAACATGTAGCTAAACATGTATTGATTTAAAAATAACAATAATAATTAATTTGGAAGTAAACATAAGAGAGATCCAAAAGGCTGGGCAATGATAAAGTGTAGGAATTGAGGAGAAAAAAGTTTACCAGTACTTCACCATTCTTTTATAGTTTTGTTGGAGGTTATAGGTATTGATTTACTGTAAATTTTGCTATGTATGTATGTATGTGAAATATTAGGTGTTGTGTGAAAAAGTTATACTTTAATATATATTGGAACTAAAAATCTTCTAAAATTAAATACTTAAGCAATCAATGTAAAAAATGAAAAAGAACAGGAAGAGCTGAAATAAATAAGAAAATGAAAATAAGAGTAGAAGTTAATTGAATAGAAAAAAATTAAGTAAAACAAACTTGAAGTAGATTCTAGGTAAAACCTAGTAATACACATATACCTGTATTTTTGGTATTGATGAGTAAAAGAAAAAAAATGTTGATATTGAATATTATTGGGTCAGAAAGAGGAGACAATGCTATAGATACAGAAGAAATTAAAAATGATACAAAAATACAATGAATATCTTTATTCAAATGAATGTAAAACTTAAATGACTTGGAAAATTTCTAAGAAAGGGTAATTTAACAACACTAACTCTTAAGAAGACACTTTTTAATTTAATAATAACTATTAAAATGTTTTATCACAAGTTTAAAATCTATTCCCAACAAACAGACACACTTTAAAACAAGCAGAAAAAAATGATTTTAAAGGTTAGTTGTTTAAAAAATCCAAGAAACTGTTAATTACACTAAAAAAAAACCCTCTTTTATTTTTTTAAAGATTTTATTTTTAAGTAATCTCTACACCCAACGTGGGGCTCGAACACACAACCCTGAGATTAAGAGTTGCATACTCCACCAACTGAGCCAGCCAGGAGCCCCTAAAAATATCTCTTATGAGAATTAGATGAAAGTTGTTACCCAACCCACTTCATAGCTCGTATACCCTAGCATAAAAAAAAATTTTGTATTGAAAGACTTTAGTGAAGAATTGAGTAATTGAGGAGATATGAATGAAGAGTTTATGGACCGTAAGGCTCAAAATATTAAGGATGCCATTTCTCTCCAAATTAATTTTTAAATTAATTGCCAATTATCAGTGTTTTAAAGAACACATGTTTTAAGTTAGACGGTTAAAAATGGGCATAGGGATAAAGGGACCAAGAATAGCAAAGATTATTTTGATAGATGAAAATAAAAAACAAGATTTTAATAATTATAAAGATATAATAATTTAGAAATAATTCAGGTAGTACTATTATATTGGCTCAGTCACAAAGAAATAAGTTGGATAGGATAGGATGGGAGAGACTACAGCAGACTGTCCCTTTGTGTGTCTATGTGTGTATATAGGTGGGTGAATGGTGTATGTCTTTCTGAAGGAGACCTTTGATCTGAAATAGATAAATTTTCCTCTCGCTGTTATTCTCATAGGAATAACAAGAGTTTTAAGAAGGGGGAGCAATAATTTACTTAAAGCTTTACACAAATCAGTCTGGTTTGCTTGTGGAGAGTAGATTATAGAGGAACAAAAGAAGAGATGGGAGACCAATTTGGAGACATTTGACAAGTTTCAGTTTAGAGATGATCATACTTTGTACTTAGATGACAATGGGCAAAGATACACATTTGAGATTCATTAGCCTGTAGAATGTTCTCCAGAACCACAGGATTTAAATGAGTTCATCTAAAGAGAAAGTAGAAAGAGAACAGAAGAAGGGGAATATTTAGAGTACCAGTAAGTATATCAGGAACCAGTGATGGTGGCTCATTGGTGTTGAGAAGCAGATGAAGGTGATGTCACACTAGTCTAGAGAAGTAGGGGTTCGAGGTGGTGGCTGAGATCAATAGACGACTAACCATTGACTTGGGCGAAATAGAAATCGCTGACAGATATTATATTGCTGTCTTCGTGAAGAAAGCCAGAACAACCTGGATTGAGTAGCAAAAGTGAAGTCGGGAAGTGGAGTCAGACATACAATTGGCTGCAGACTTGTCAATTCCCAGCATTGGGTCCCTGCATCTGATGTTCCATATTCTGAATGTCCTCTGAGGTCATATAACTCATTCTTCAGAGTAAGTGTTATGCATTGAACTCAGGATATTTACAACTAGATACCACTACAGTTCCTATATAATTCTATTTCACACTCCCTTTGACTGTGATTGCCTGGGTTTTACCTCTAATAACCTCAAGTCCAATGGTGGGTTATAAAATCCTTACTTTGAGTTATAGTATGAAGCATATGAAAATTTTCAATTAATATTATAGCAAATGTTCCCTGATGGATGTGTGAAATATATTTCTAATTTATATTTCAATTAAATATACCCTTTAACAGCTTATTTCCTTCTGAAAGGATTTGAGCATAAAAAAGAAAATAAGTAAATAAATAAATCTGATTTCTATTATCTATTCACCCATTTTAGATGAACTCAACTTATTAATTAGATTTGTTTTCTTTAATATAATACAAACTCTCATTGAGGCATGTAATTTATTATAAGATATCTAATTGTAGGTAAATACAAAGAAAATATTCACCTTGCATATTTATATCTATACTATATCTAAGGTGTGATTATATCTTCTAAATATAAAAATATTTTAATGCCATTTATTCTTATATTTAGCAATCTCAGCTTTACATTTGATCAAGTAATATTGTTCTTTTTAAAATCACACACACACTCTCTCTCTCCCTCACACACATACACACACACACACAAACTAAACATACATAAAAACAAACCAGTATTGTAACGTCAAAGTCCTGACAGGCAAACCACACAGGAATGCTTTATTTTACTTGTGTAGTTTACTTAGTTTAGATGTGAATTGATAAAGCTCTGATAAAGTATTTGTTCAGTGCCTACACTTTCATATCTCCTTCAATTTATGTGACGCTTTAGAATATCACTACTGCAAATATCACAACTGGATAAAACTCTGCAAGGTCTGAAATCTACTCTGTACAGTCTTCCCTTTGATTTATTTAATGGAGCTTTTATATAGTTTATTAGAGATGGCATATGTTAGCCTGGAGAATACAAGTCATTTCAATCAAGAGAGTTACATACTATGAATTTATAAACTTTAATACCTTTCTCGTCGGGGCAAGAGTCATATCCTCCTTTTAGACTACAACTCTCATATCCCCTAAAAGAGTTCATGTGCATTTACATTTTGTAGAGGCTGCTTTTAGGCAAGAGGCTTGAGCAAGGGAAACTCCATCAAGGCAGAAGGGCCCATGGGGACCTCCGAGCTGCCTGTAAACAGGCTCATTAAGCGACCCACCTCACAATAACCAGAGGCCCTAACTGACCAATTACAACCAGGCCCAGGAGCAGTTCCTAAATTTACAAAGAAAGGGAAAATTCCATGCCTTCCCAGACTCCCTCACTCTGCCCTGTAACTGTGGCCCCTCACCACCATCTTCTCTCAGGCCATCTCTCCCTTGCTGTCCTGTCCACTGCTCCATTGTAGTGTAGTCAGTAAATGTTTTGTTCTTTTGTTCTGCTGTTGGGGAATTCTCTCACCCCCTGTACAGCCAGCCTCCACCCTATCCCAGCACCTCACATTTGGTGGCCCTGACATCTGATTGGGACCCTTCTAATCTACTCAAGTTATTTTGTAGTAATTTAGATGCTACAGTGGGCCTGGTTCTTATGAACAATTTTTTTTTTAAATTTTTTAAAGATTTTATTTATTTATTTGACAGAGAGAGAGAGAGCACAAGCAGGGGGAGCGGCAGGAAGAGGGAGAAGCAGGCTCCCCGCTGAGCAGGGAGCCCGATGCGGGGCTCGATCCCAGCACCCCGGGATCATGACCTGAGCTGAAGGCAGACGCTTAACCGACTGAGCCACCCAGATGCCCCTTTATGAACAATTTTAAAACTATAATTTATTATGTGTTTAACATGTGTAAGGTGAAATGTTAAGTTTCATGTTGATTTACATACACTATTTCATTTAGTCCTCAAAACTCATCCATAATGTAGGTATGTACAATTCTAACTTGTATATGAGGAATTTGAGTTACAGTAAAGTTAATAACTCAGGTTGTCAGGCTAGTAAGCAGACTACAGCACCCTAATCAATATAAGTATTACCTTAAAGCCTGAACTATTGATTACTAGCTTCTACTATTCCTGAATGGTTTAGACACAAATACCCTGCCAGGAGAAGAACTTGAACATTGAAAAAAAGGGGGGGGGGTGGAAGAGCAGTTAGGAAAAAAAAAATGTGTAATTGTCTTTATGTAATAATAAGAAGATGCAATACAACATCCAAAGTTTAATTCCAGTAAATTGATAAATATTCCTAGATCACAATTTTTGAGGGAATTGCAAATTGCCACAAAGTCATGACTATAAGAGTTTAGTTAATCTCTGACAATATGAAGTCAGAGATATTCTTACCAGCTAAACGTTTATTTCCAGATAAAAATAAAAATGCAACTCATTCACAATTATTGTACATTTGTAATGTTCCACTGTTCTAATTTAATTTTTCCACAAATACGGTCAGTACTGCTCCTATCCCCATTTTCTACATAGAATCTTTGAGGCCCAGAGATATTAAGTAAAGTACCCAAGTTTACATGTCTAATAAGCAACAACTGAGTGAACACATTCAAGCTGCATGATTCTGAAATCTATGATAATGTGAGTGTTTATTTCTGCCTCACAATGAAAATACAGTTGCTATAAACTTGTTTCCATCACCATCTTCATTCCCACTCCACAGCGTGCCTCATTACCTGGATGCAGTGTGTGGAGCCCAATCTTCTTTTCACACGCAGAATATCTCTTAGGTAACAACAGGTAACTTCTCATGGATCAGTAACTCTACGTCCCTACCATCTCCTCATTGACAAAGAGGTTAACCCTTGACCCACCTCGTCTTTAAATATGCACACAACCCCCCCCCTCCCCACACTCAGACCCAAACACATACACACACCAGACCTTTCTTTACCCTATTCATGTTATCATCTCTGCAGACAACAATCAGCATTGTGAAGCCATCTGTTCTACCACTTCCAGGAAGGGTAAATACAAACCTTCACCCAACAGGTTGTTCCTTCCCAACTGCTAACACATCTTTTGAAAAGACACTGTTCCAGCCATTCTTCATTATATTAATTTAGAATTCAATTCCCAAAGTAAATTTTATTTATGTTCAGTATGAACAAAACTCTGTCTTAACTAGAACTTAGCCCTTAAACATTAAGGGGTTTGTTTCATTCCTACTGTTACAAGAAGTCCCAATCTGGTAAGGTAAGGGATTTACATTGTGAGTGTAAATTAAAAGATACTGAACGCAATGATGTATTCTAATAATAAAATAAATCTGCAGTGAATGATAATAATATAACCATAAACTTAAAAGTGCTTTTTATTGGTTTTTACTTCTTGGACACATCCCATTGACAAAACATAGAACACCTGATTTAAGGATTAGAGTGCTAATGTTTAATATTGAAATCTTATCAAAGCAATGGCAGGACTGACAAAAAGGGAGATACAAGAGGTGGAGGTGAGTGTGAGCCTGCTGATTTACTGACGATGCCTAATACAGACTCCTAATGATGAATTGAGAAGTACAGATTCAAGCATAGCATTTGAAGTTATAACGGTAACAAAGAATCAGTTAAAATTATATACTCTCAAAATTGACTGGTGGTAGGAAAGGAAGCAGGAAGATAATATCTGCCAAGTGAATTCCTCAGCAAATAAGATAAGGATATGTTATTTCTAACATTGCAATGCGATCCACCAGAAAAAAAAAAAAAAACCAATAAAATATTTAGAGGTCACTATCTTGTGAAATAAGTCCAAATTTGGAGAAAAGGAGAGAATTACCTCTGCATTTGCTTCAATATTTTTCCTTATGCAATATTACTTATATATAACTAATGATATTTTATAATTTGGTAAATAGTTTAAAGACTCAGCTAAACTCTTTATTTAGCATCAGAAAGCGTAACTCATAATCAATAAACTGAAATGAAAAATCAGCATCTTTGGTATACATTCTCTTGCAACCAGATGACAAGAGTTAGCAATTCTACTCAAAGATTTAATTATCAGAGGGAGCGTTTTGTGGCTAACTTATCCTGGTGGACTCATTGGGTCACAGTTTTGCACAAAAGTGTTCTTCAGGAACCATATTAAGGTTTCTTTATGATAGAGGCAGGCAATTAGCTACTCCTACCTAAAATATCTCCCAGGCTAAAGTAATGTCTTCTGTGTTTCTGATACAGAATTCTAGGCCTTCATCAAAGTACTTTTCTGAAAAATAAATATGTATCACAAAGTTTATTTTGAGAAGCTACTGACTATGCCTGTAGGTGTTCTTGCATTTAACCTCCATATGAAATGGGGTGGTCCATCTGGACTTGAAAGTCGTTTTTTTTTTCTTTTTTAAATTATATAAAGAAATGTTAAATTTGATAACTGCATGCTTTTTATGTAAAGTGTGCTTTCTTTTTTAGAAATTACATGGAATTTCTCTAGTTTAGACATCTAGTAGTTGCTTAACCATTAATTGTGCTCTTTCTATTTCTCATCCCAAAACTCTAGTGTGTCTAATAATATTGAAGGTGGGAGTAGTATAAAATATGAGAAAGTAAACATTTATTTCTTAATTTTCTCTATAACAAGTTTTATTACACCAGATATCTAACAAAATGCATGGGTAATATTTTTGCATGTGTGTTAGTGATAGAAAGGACTTCATAGAATCATAGAATCATGATTTGCAGTTGATGGCACTGGTAAGTGAAACATTGAGGCTTAAATAATACTTATGTAATATACTCTTTTCAAAGTAATTGTCCCAAATTTAGACAAACATGAAGCACAAAGTTAATCTTAAGGTTTAAAATTTTAAGTCATGTTTCAGACAACGTAAGAGTTAGTATATATTGTTTTATTAATAGTAAATGGGATTTCCAAATATTCTTTTCTTCTTCTTCTTCTTCGTCGTCTTCTTCTTCGTCGTCTTCTTCTTCTTCTTCTCCTCCTCCTCCTCCTCCTCCTCCTCCTCCTTCTTCTTTTCTTCTTCTTCTTCCTTCTTCTTCTTCTTCTCAAAGGAAAGAAGAAAAAGTACAGTTAATGTCTTTCTGTTATGACTTTGGGTAAGTCCTGATGATTAAAGCAATAAAGCGGATTATATTTTACAAAGGCCAATCCCCTGACTAATTTTTAAACCCTTCATATTCTACCCACCCCACCACCTAATCAGCTTTAGGTCCCAAAATTCACAATGGATGAAATCTATTCTTACAAACTTTCCCAGGTTTTTTTTTTTTTAGTCCTGTTGCTTATTTTGTTTCCTTGACCCCTATTGCATTTAAAGCCCTCAATACATTAGAGTAAACTGATAGTCTCAAATTATGTTTTTAAAACCCGTTTATTCAGTAAGTCTGTTTGTTACAGGAAGCAAGAATTCCATATCTTAGTATCTCAACTAAACTTTGACCCAGCGTCCCTACATAAAAAGCAAGGAAATTCTAAAATATATAGGAAACAAAGAATCATTGGTATAAGTTTTTGCAAGAAAAATCAGTATTTTTTTTTGAATGACAGAAAAATTTTATTAGGTGAAGCATGACAATTTAGAAAAAAATCTCAAGAAAGTAGTAATTTCGATGATACTTGGAAATAATAAGGTTATTATTTAAATGACTGAACTTTTGGAAATTGGTCTAGATAAATGCAAATTTTAAATTTTTCTTTGTGCCAAGTATTAATAATAATAATACTAAAATACATTTATTTAGGGGCGCGTGGGTGGCTCAGGTGGTGAAGCATCTGCCTTCAACTCAGGTCATGATCCCAGGGGTCCTGGGATTGAGGCCCGCATTGGGCTCCCTGCTCAAGCCTGCTTCTCCCTCTCTCCCTGCCTTCCCCGCCCCCTGCTTGTGCTGTCTTTCTCACTCTCTGTCAAATAAATAAATAAGATCTTTAAAAAAATACATTTATTTAGTGCTGTGGGCCAGACCTTATTCTAAGCACTTTAAATTTGTTTGTTTACTTAAACATCACATCAACTTTAGGAGATAGTTACTATTATTTTACCCAATTTTACAGATGGACACCCTAAGGCACAAAGTAGTTAAATAACCAGAGGTCACTCAGTAAATAGTCAAATGAGAATTTGAATACTCTCTCCCTGACAACTGTAGCATTAGGGTGGATGTGGATTCCTGTACAATGATTACACTGAAAATCTTCAGAACTGACTTGGGATTTACAATCTGAAATTTGGGGGTGAATGCTTTTAGAGTACTTGCTTTTTTTTTTTTTTAATTTTGTTATGTTACATTAGTCACCATACAGTACATCATTAGTTTTTGATGTGGTGATCCACGATCCATTGTTTTCGTATAACACCCAGCGCTCCATGCAGTACCTGCCCTCCTTAATACTGATCACCAGGCTAACCAATCCCCCCTCCCCCCTCCCCTCTAAAACGCTGTTTGTTTCTCAGAGTCCATAGTCTCTCATGGTTCATCTCTCCCTCTGATTTCCCCCCCTTCATTTTTCCCTTCCTTCTCCTAATGTCCTCCATGGATTCCTTTGTTCCACAAATAAGTGAAACCATATGATAATTGACTTTCTCTGCTTGACTTATTTCACTTAGCATAATCTCCTCCAGTCCCATCCATGTTGATGTAAAAGTTGGGTATTCATCCTTTCTGATGGCTGAGTAATATTCAGTTGTATATATGGACCACATAATCTTTATCAATTCATCTGTTGAAGGGCATCTTGGCTCTTCCCACAGTTTGGCTATTGCGGACATTGCTGCTATGAACATTGGAGTGCATACACTTCTTTTCACTACACCTGTGTCTTTGGGGTAAATACCCAGGAGTGCAATTGCTGGGTCATAGGGTAGTTCTATTTTTAATTTTTTGAGGAACCTCCACACTGTTTTCCAAAGTGGCTGTACCAACTTGCATTCCCACCAACAATGTAAGAGGGTTCCCCTTTCTCCACAACCTCTCCAACATTTGTTGTTCCTTGTCCCATCAATTTTTGCCATTCTAACTGGTGTAAGGTGGTATCTCAATGTGGTTTTGATTTGAATTTCCCTGATGGCTGAAGATGGTGAACATTTTTTCATGGGTCTGTTAGCCATTTGTATGTCTTCTTCAGAGAAGTGTCTATTCATGTCTTCTGCCCATTTATTGACTTGATTATTTGTTTTTTTGGGTGTTGAGTTTGAGAAGTTCTTTATAGATCTTGGATCCCAGCCCTTTATCTGTAGTGTCATTTGCAAATATCTTCTCCCATTCTGTGGGTTGCCTCTTTGTTTTGACTATTTCCTTTGCTGTGCAGAAGCTTTTTATTTTGATGAAGTCCCAAAAGTTCATTTTTGCTTTTGTTTCACTAGCTTTTGGAGATGTATCTTGAAAGAAGTTGCTGTGGCTGATGTCAAAGAGGTTACTGCCTATGTTCTCCTCTAGGATTTTGATGAATTCCTGTCTCACATTGAGGCCTTTCATCCATTTTCAGTTTATCTTTGTGTATGGTGTTAGAGAATGGTCGAGTTTCATTCTTGTGCATGTGGCTGTCCAATTTTCCCAGCACCATTTATTGAAGAGACTTTTTTCCATTACATGTTTTTTCCTGCTTTGTCAAAGATTATTTGACCATAGAGTTGAGGGTCCATATCTGGGTTCTCTATTCTGTGCCATTGGTCTATATGTCTGTTTTTGTGCCAGTACCATGCTGTCTTGGTGGTCACAGCTTTGTAATATAGCTTCAAATCACGCAACGTGATGCCCACAGCTTTGTTTTTCTTTTTCAACATTTCCTTGGCGATTTGGGGTCTTTTCTGATTCCATACAAATTTTAGGGTTGTTTGTTCCAGCACTTTGAAAAATGTCATTGGAATTTTGATCGGGATGGCATTGAAGGTATAGATTGCTCTGGGTAACATAGACATTTTAACAATGTTTATTCTTTTGATCCATGAGCATTTAATATTTTTCCATCTTTTTGTGTCTTCTTCAATTTCTTTCATGAGTGTTTTGTAGTTCTTAGAGTATAGATCCTTTACCTCTTTGGTTAGGTTTATTTTGAGGTATCATATGGTTTTTGGTGCTATTGTAAATAGAATCGTATCTCTAATTTCTTTTTCTACAGTTGCATTGTTAGTGTATAAGAAAGCAACTGATTTCTATGCATTGATTTTGTATCCTGCCACATTACTGAATTTCTGTATGAGTTCTAGTAATTTGGGGGTGGAGTCTTTTGGGTTTTCCACATAAAGTATCATGTCATCTGTGAAAAGAGAGAGTTTGACTTCTTCTTTGCCAATTTGAATACCTTTTATTTCTTTTTGTTGTCTGATCGCTGTTGCTAGGACTTCTAGTACTATGTTGAACAATAGTGGCAAGAGTGGGCATCCTTGATGTGTTCCTGATCTTAAGGGAAAGGCTCTCAGCTTTTCCCCACTGAGGACGATATTCTCTGTGGGTTTTTCATAGATGGATTTTATGAACTTGAGGAATGTTCCCTCTATCCTTATGCTCTGAAGAGTTTTGATCAGGAAAGGATGCTGTATTTGGTCAAATGCTTTTTCTGCATCAGTTGAGTGGACCATATGGTTCTTCTCCCTCCTCTTATTAATGTGTTCTATCACACTGATTGATTTGTGAATGTTGAACCACCCTTGCATCCCCGGGATAAATCCCACTTGGTCATGCTGGATGATCCTTTTAATGTATTGTTGGATCCTATTAGCTAGGATTTTGTTGAGGATTTTGGAATCCATATTCATCAAGGATATCAGTCTGAAATTCTCCTTTTTGATGGGGTCTTTGCCTGGTTGGGGATTAAGGTAATGCTGGCCTCATAGAATGAGTTTGGAAGTTTTCCTTCTGTTTCTATTTTTTGAAACAGCTTCAGTAGAATAGGTATTATTTCTTCTTTGAATGTTTGGTAGAATTCCCCAGGGAATCCATCAGGCCCTGGACTCTTGTTTTTTGGGAGGTTTTCGATCACTGCTTCAATCTCGTTACTGGTTATTGGCCTATTCAGGTTGTCAATTTTATCCTGTTTCAGTCTTGGCAGCTTATAGGTTTCCAGGAAGGCTTCCATTTCGTCCAGATTGCTCAGTTTATTGGCATATAGTTGTTGATAATAATTTCTAATAATTGTTTCTATTTCCTTGGTGTTAGTCGTGATCTCTCCTCTTTCATTCATAATTTTATTAATTTGCGTCCTTTCTCTTTTCTTTTGGATAAGTCTGGCCAGTGGTTTATCGATCTTATTAATTCTTTCAAAGGACCAACTTCTAGTTTTGTTGATCTGATCTACTGTGTTTCTGGTTCTGATTCATTGATCTCTGCTCTAATCTTAATTATTTCTCTTCTAATGCGTGGCTTAGGCATCATTTGTTGCTTTTTCTCTAGTTCTTTAAGGTGTAGAGTTAGTTGGTGAATTCGGGACTTTTCTATTTTTTTGAGTGGGGCTTGGATGGCTATGTATTTCCCCCTTAGGACCGCCTTTGCAGTATCCCATAGGTTTTGGACCCATGTGTTTTTGTTCTCATTGATTTCCATGAATTTTAAGTTCTTCTTTGATTTCTGGTTGACCCAAACATTCTTGAGCAAGATGGTCTTTAGCTTCCAAGTGTTTGAATTTCTGCCAAATTTTTTCTTGTGATTGAGTTCCAGTTTTAAAACATTGTGGTCTGAGAATATGCAGGGAATAATCTCAATCTTTTGGTATCAGTTGAGACTTGATTTGTAACCCAGTATGTGGTCTATTCTGGAGAAAGTTCCATGTGCGTTCGAGAAGAATGAGTATTCTGTTGTTTTAGGGTGGAATGTTCTGTATATATCTTTGAGGTTCATCTGGTCCAGTGTGTCATTCAAAGCTCTTGTTTCTTTGTTGATTTTCTGCTTAGATGATCTGTCTATTGATAAGAGTGGAGTATTGAGGTCTCCTATAATTAATGTATTGTTATCAATAGGAGTCTTTATTTTGGTTAACAGTTGGCTTATGTAGATGGCTGCTCCCATGTTGGGGGCATAGATATTTACAATTGTTAGATCTTCTTGTTGGATAGACCCTTTAAGAATGATATAGTGTCCTTCTGTGTCTCTTATTACAGACTTTAGTTTAAAATCTAATTTGTCTGATATAAGAATTGCTACCCCAGCTTTCTTTTGAGGTCTGTTGGTATGGAAGATGGATCTCCATCCCTTCACTTTCAGTCTGGATGTATCTTTAGATTCAAAATGAGTCTCTTGTAGACTGCATATGGATGGGTCCTGTCTTTTTATCCAATCTGCAACTCTGTGCCATTTTATGGGAGCATTTAGGCCATTCACGTTGGGAGTGATTATTGAAAGATATGAATTAATTGTCATCATGTTGCCTGTGAAGACATTGTTTTTATAGATTGTCCCTGTAAATTTCTGTTGTATATTACTCTTGGGGTCTTTCTCCTTTATAGAACCCCCCTTAATATTTCTTGCAGGGCCGGCTTAGTCGTCACATATTCTTTCAGTTTCTGCCAGTCTTGGAAGCTCTGCATCTCTCCATCCATTCTAAATGACAACCTTGTTGGATAAAGTATTTTTGGCTGCATGTTCTTCTCATTTAGTACCCTGAATATGTCTTGCCAGGCCTTTTGGGCTTGCCAGGTCTCTGTGGATATGTCTGACGTTATTCTGATGTTCTTACCTCTGTACGTAAGGAATCTCTTCCCCCTAACTGCCCTTAAGATGGTTTCCTTGGTTCTAAGATTTGCAAGTTTTACTATTACATGCCGGGGTGTTGGCCTGTTTTCCTTGATCTTAGGAGGGGTCCTCTCTGCCTCTAGGACATGAATGTTTGTTTCATTCCCCAGATTAAGGAAGTTCTCAGCTACGATTTGCTCAAATACATCTTCTAGCCCTCTCTCTCTCTCTCCACTCCCTCCGGGATTCCAATTATTCTGACATTGGAATGCCTCATGGTGTCACTTATTTCTCTGATTCTATTTTAATGGATTCTGAGTTGTTTTTCCCTGGCCTCCTCTTTTCCCTTTTTATCTATTATATTGTCTTCCAGGTCGCTTATTCTCTCTTCTGTCTCAGTTACCCTAGCTGTTAGATTATCTAGATTGGATTGGATCTCATTGATAGCATTTTTAAGTTCTGCCAATTCACCTTTTATTTCTGCCCTTAGAGACTCTATGTTGCCATTAATTGATTTCTCCATTCTAGCCATTGTCTTCACAATTGCTAGCCTGAATTCCATGTCCGACATCTTGGTTATATCTGCCTCCATTTGTAAATCTGTGGCATAAGTCATAATCTCTGAGTCTTTTCTATTTTGGGTGTTCCTCCTCCTAGTCATTCTGTTGATGGGTGGTTGAGGGAATGTATAGAGTCCAAATTATTGACCAGAACCCAAGCAAGATACACCTGTTTTCTAGGGACCTTAGGGTTGCTGGCCTCTTGTTTTCCTAGCCTGTCTTCTGGGGGAGGGGCCTGCCACGGTGTTACTCAGGCAACCCTCTTTGGGCAGAGTTGCCCTGCCCCCCTGTGGAGGGGGATGGGCTCAGTGGGAACCAGTTTTTTGGGGCTTTTGTTCTCTGGCGGCTTTCCCTGATGGCTTTCTGCATCTCTCCCGAGAGTCTGAGCAGAAGAGACCATTTCCAACCCTCTGCCTCAGAGCAGTGAGAGCGCAGTCTGTTCTTCAGTGAGCTCTCCAGGCCACACTGTCTCTGGTTCTGTCCGTGCTGCTATAAACTGCAGCATCCTGGGTTGTGTGCCCCTCCACAGCGCTCCCAGTCCTGCCTCCAGGTCAGGGCACGTCTCTGTCCTTTGTGCTTCTAAAACCACCAGCCGCTCCCAGTTCGCACGTGTGACCCCACTGCTCCAGATTTCTGCCCTGGGGGCTGCCTTAAAGTCCTTTCCCTGCTGCTACTGGTCTGTAAGTCTGTGCCCCATCCCCAGCGGGGGAGGCTATCACTCACTGGTGGTATAGGATCCCCACAGCCAGCCTCCTCCCACTGCCATCTTTCCTCTGATATCTGTCCGTGGAATCATGGCTCCCCGCTTTCTACCTTGAAACCAACCACTGCGGTTTTCTGTTTGTAGTGATCCAGATCTTCTTACATCTCAGGCTGATTTTGTGGGTGCTCAGAGTGGCCTGGTAGATATTCAGCTCAATTCCTGGGACCAGTTGGGATAAGGTCTCCTACTCCTCTGCCATCTTTTCTCCTCTTGAAAAATCAGTATTTTTAAATTAATTAATTTTCTCAGAGATGTCTGAGACAGTTCCCAAAACATCCTTATCCTTCTGTAGTGTATGTGGAAACATTACTAACACAATGGGATTCCTTATGGTTTTAGATTCTCTTCATGTTATCTACTGTTAGCTACACAGTGTGCAAGTGTCCACCATATCCATCCAGCGGTTCACCGAAAGTTCATAATTTCTAGGTTTATTTTCTATATGCAATCAGAGAAATCACGTATGTCCTACCAAAACATCATTGTTCATTTTGAGGACAGGGCTCTCTGTCCCTTATCTTTATGCTAGTGATTGTCACTAGCATGGAAGTTCTGATTCTGGTATATGGCCAATAAGTTGTTCTCTAAGGAATTTGATTGCCACCATTGTTCGTCCAGGTAGTCTGCAGTAGAAGGGAATGAGTTATAGATCTGCTGTTAATTATTTCCTAGCCAGTTGTTCTATATTAAATTTGAGGACTTCTGTTCATCAAAAGAAACAAGACAGAAATTAGGCAAACCACCAACAGAAAGCAAATATTTAAAAAGTATACACCCATCAAAACTGTATATTCAGAATATTTTGAAGAAGTATAAAGCAATAAAAAGGACAACACAATAGGGAAAAAAGGCAAAAGTCACTACTAAATAAGATATCCAATGGCTAATAAATCTATGAAAGGCAATAAGCCACAGAGAAATACAAACTAAAACAATAGAAGTATGATTACACACTCACTAGGATGGCTAAAGCCAAAAAGACAAGAAATGCCAGTTGTTGGTGAAAGTATAGAATGACCAGAATTCTCGGACATCGCTAGCATGCGCCTATAGTAGCACAACCACTTTGGGGAGTTTTTGATAGTATTTGCTAAAGCTGAGCATGTAGGAACCACACAACCTCTACTCCTGATAATATACCCATCAGAAATGTGTGCATATGTTTACCATAAAAGCATATTCTAGAATGTTCAAAACAGCACAATCAATAATAACCCCAAGCTTGAAATTTTCCAAATGCCCTACCAAACACTGAATGAATGAATGAATAAATGAATGAATGAATGAATGAATAAATAATAAATTAATTAATTAAAATTATCCCTACAATGGAATATCATTACAGGAATAACTGAGTGATGTACAACTATGTGCAACAATGTGAATGATTCTCATAATGTTTTTGTTTTGTTTTTTTTTTTGGTTTTTTTGGTTTTTTTTTAAAGATTTTATTTATTTATTTGAGAGAGAGAGAATGAAAGACAGAGAACATGAGAGGGAGGAGGGTCAGAGGGAGAAGCAGACTCCCCGCCGAGCAGGGAGCCCGATGTGGGACTCGATCCCGGGACTCCAGGATCATGACCTGAGCCGAAGGCAGTCGCTTAACCAACTGAGCCACCCAGGCGCCCCGATTCTCATAATGTTGAACAAAAGTAGCCAGATACAGTAGAGTACTTACTGTATGATTCTATTTATATTTGGTAAAACAAAAGAAGGCAAAACTCATGTCTGCCATATGAAATCAGAATAATGGTTAGGAGGGTAGTGACTAACGGGGAACACAGGGAGTTTTGGGGGCTTGGGTAACATTCAGTTTCTTAATCTAGGTAATGTTTACATTAGGTGTATTTACTGTGTGAATATTTATACCATATTTATAGTGGTGTACTCTTATGTACGTATGTGTGTGTGTATCTAAAACATATCTGTCATCTATCTACATTACACTTCAATATAAAGTTGTTAAAAATATCAGCACACAGACATGGCAAAACACACACATGACACTACAGAAAAGTAAGAGTTTCCCTTCCTGCCCATCACTCCTCCATTCAACCCAAGTCCCTTTATCCCAAAGTTTGTTGAACTTAAATTCAGGGAACACTTTCTCACATTAGGGAAACTGTTATTAATAAGGTGGAGTACAGAGGATAAAAAAGTCACATTAATAAGCAGCAGTTTAAATTAATTATCAGATGACAGCTTTGGTTTCAAGAAAGCAATGAAATGGGGGATTGTATCTCCTATAGGATCTCAGTTTGACTCTCTGTATCCAAAACTCTGGATGGTTTTTCTAATGAAATACCTGTGAGGTTTATCAATCTATCACTCACTCTTTCATCATAAGAACAAATAAATATTATTACAAAATTTAAAAAGGGCAGAAACTCAGAGTAATGCATTTTTTAATTTCGAACAGAAGATAAAAACCCACTGTGATGCTGTGTTTTAAATGTGATCTGGAATATAAAAGTTTCTAGTAACTCTGGGCACCAATAAGAGAATATTCAGCCAATATACTCTGATTTATTTAAGCACCTAATGTTATTTTTTACCATTGGCGTCTGAAGAGTCGTAATGACCCTGTTCCAAACAGGCAAACTCTTTTTTTTTTTTTAAGATTTTATTTATTTATTTGACAGAGAGAGACACAGCGAGAGAGGGAACACAAGCAGGGGGAATGGGAGAGGGAGAAGCAGGCTTCCCGCTGAGCAGGGAGCCTGATGCGGGGCTCAATCCCAGGACCCTGAGATCATGACCTGAGCCGAAGGCAGACGCTTAACGACTGAGCCACCCAGACACCCCCAAACAGGCAAACTCTTATCTGTGAGACAATTCAAAGCTGAGCTGAGGCATAATTTTCATACATATACCTTGACTACAGACATATTATTACATTACTAATTGAAGTATTTCTTTGAAATTACTGGTCGAGAGCCAATAAAATCTCTACTGAATTATACCCAAGCCTGCTGAAAAATTGCTTTCAATCAGAATGTCAATAAAGCTATTAATAACCTTTCTGAAGCTGCTTCTTACTTAGTGAGCTAACCAGGCAGCTGCTTTAAAAAAAAAGAGAAGCAAGGCATCCTCTCCCCCATTTCCCTACTAGGACAGTGTAATGTGAAGCTCATTAATCTGCAGTGACATCTTCCTCTTGTCAGCCTGCAAGGCAGAAATGGTTTCGGTCTAGGGTAATATTAAAATGGTGGTAGGAGAGTCTCCCACCCACTTCCATTGAGCTTTATTTGCAGCACTGCAATATGTATAATTGAAGGCTTGCTCATCATTTTATTAGGAGAAATGTAAGGACCATCTATCAATGTCAAAGACAGGAAGTTGATACCCTATATCAAGCATTATTCAGCACTTGCACATCATTCAGAAAGATCAATTATTACAGTATTTATTTTAAACTGCCCAAGTTGTATCCACAAAAGCGAGACATCCATCTTTATCAGTTACATACCTTTAATTCCCAACGTTGTTAACTGGGTATTTCATATGATAGCCAGCCACTCTTTGAATTTTGAGAAAGTAGCAATTTTTTTATATTGTTGAGACATTTCTCAATTTATCTTCATCATTCCTTTTCTTGAATTCAATAAATTCTGTTTTATGAATCCAGTGCGTAAGCCCTTGCTGAATAAACTCTGATAACTGCAAGATAACTTTAAGTGAGAAGTGACTGTGCTGGCTCATTACTTAAAACTGTGGGAAGAAGATGGGTTGGAATGAACTTTACCCAGTTATCTGAACTTTCAGAATCTCCACAGACTCAAAGTCTTGCTTACAAGAACCCAGTAAGAAAAGAAAGGGAAAGCAATCGCAAACAAAGATTAAATTTCTAGTGACCATGTTACCACCTGAATTTCCTTAATCTCCTTAAACCTCCCTTGAAGTGTTCCTCTTTCTGTGAAAGGTTGAAATTGTGTGCCAGGGAACCGCTAGCTTTGACGTTAATAATTTATAGATGTTGGCAATAGATATAATCACTTTAAGTGTTATGGGAATAGCGGCTGTGAATAACTTAAATGTCTAGAATGAGGATTGGGGAAAGAGAAGTGGCATTCCTATTACATATTCAAAATATCTTTGTTTACAGTACAGAATTAAATTTGCTCTCTTAAATCCAACCAGAGGATTGTGATGAATTTAAAGTATACTGAGAAAACGGACAACATATGGATTTTAAGATTGATTAAATATCTAAATAAGCCAATCAATATGAAGGGGGAGAAAGGGAAAGCGAGTGCTTTGAAAACAAAACTGAAACACTCATAAGACAGGAAATGAAGGCTATTATGGAATGATTGCATATATACACACACAGATATACACAACGTTTTGTGAAATTGTTTTCACAAAATTTAGGTTTTAAGTGTATTTGCAGCTCTTTTTCACAATTCCTAAAAACTCTAAAAGAAGGAAAATAACATTTAACATTCATCATTTAGCTTCAATTCACTTTCAAAGTATTCCTGTTACTAATATTTAATGTCCTTTTTGCCAAAAATTAACACTTAACTCTGACTCTTTAAAAAAAAAAAATTAAGTTGGTACCTCCAAGCAGGTGCATTCATCACTGCTCTAACACAACAGCCAGCTTTGTGCCACTAGCCCTACCTGGCAGCCCTCCTTTCTCTCCTTTTTATGTCTATCTGAGTCTTATGTAGGGGCTACAGGGCAGATGCCTGAAAAATACTAGAAAGCCTTTTTCTGTACTAACACAACCTACAATAATCTTTGATATCTGATTCTCATACTTATATTGCTCAAACAGATGGTTTGGTTTGGTGATTGATTAGTTGTGTGACCAGACTGCCTAGACTCAAATCTTGCCTACCTCACTTATTAGCTGTGCCACCTTGAGCAAATTACATAACTTTCTTTGCCTCATATCTTCATCCATAAGATGAGAATGGCAATAGTATCTTTCAAAGATAGGTAGGGATAAGATGAGGTAAGAGATGATACATGTAAAAGTCTTAGCAAAGTTCATGGCACACAGAAATCAAATAATATAAAGCAACTCTTTTAGTGCACATTTGAGGGAGTCTCTCTATTAGACACATTTCTAAGCACTTTATATGTATTAACATATTTAATTCCAATGACAACCCTATGAAACAGATAATATTATCTTCATGCAAGAATACTGGATTCTGTAATACTTGGTCATGTCAACAATATGTTGGCTGGGTTTAGTTATACTATAATTAATATAATTTGATATGTACAATTCTGAAGTATTTAGATTCAAAGTGAGTTAGTCTACAAAGTTTCATGTATAGGATCATGTGTTTGGGAAAGTTCTCACAGTTATTTATATCACCTGTAAGGTACAAATTACTATTTTAGGTAACTCTTCAAATATTAAGGTTAGGAATTGATCCTCATAGAAATTAAATAGATTCCCCAAGTCACTCAGACAGCTGATAGCACAGTCAAGATATGAGCCTAGAAAATTCTGACCTTCATGTCCCTGACATGTCTTCTGGAATTGAATATTTAGGACTTCTGCAAAAGCATGACAGTAGGTCTGAAACACAAGGATACTAGTCCCAGGCAAAGGGCTTGGCTTTACAACACAGGAATTTTGCACATCTGGGAATATTTTGTTGAGACAAATTTAACTTGTAAATGGTTTTATTTGCTCACTTTTACTTGATTGATTGATTGATTGATTGATTGATTTCAGAAATCCTGAACAGATACTAAAACGCAGCTTACTGCAAGGATGCAGAGCAGAAGAGTGCTCAGAGACAGAAGGACCACACCTGACTTACTAAGGTGGGAGAGGGAAACCGATTGGGAGAGGAAAACTGATTCCAGAAATAGCAATTATTCATTTACACTTATCTGCTCTTCCTAGAAAAATGCCACTAAACTTGTAGTGAAGGAATACAAGGCATAAATATGTTGATAGACCAGGGGAGAGAGAAACAGAGGAAACAAACAAAGCAAAAGTGAAGAAGTCTGCTGAAGGAATCCAAAATCTAGTAAGACCTAGCCAAGAGTGATAAGGATCTCTGCAACTCTGCCTGGAAGAATCCTAAAGTCTCCAGCTTTGTAAATCCAGGGGGCAGGAAAAAGGAAAGGTTAGACGACACTATGACAGATCACTAACCATAGATACTTACTCTTACACAGACGCATTCACGCACTTATATCAAACTCTTATATTGAACACTGCAGAAGTCTCTCCTGTTAAACTAGGAAAGTAACAAAATAGAGTCTTCCCCTCTGGAATGTGAGCAGGCCACTCAATCCTTAAAACAAGATATATTGCAAAAACAAACATCCTTAAAACAAGATATATTGCAAAAACAAACAAACAAACAAACAATTGAAAGACAGGTTTTTTTCTTGAAACTTAAATATATATAATAAACACAAAAATTTTAAAGTTCAAGAAATAGAATCTAGGTAGTGGGCATTCAGATTTTACTACAAATTCTTTCAAATGCTCGATGTTGGAAAATATTTGTAGTAAAATGTTGAGAAAAATCAATAGAAATTTTAGAGAATAAAGTTTTATAAGTCTCCCCAAAAGAGTTGAAAACAAAGAAAAGGAAATTAAAATGATGTGAAAAAAGTAAAGGACATAAAGAAACAATTCAGAACCCCAGTATGCAACTAAAAGCTGCTTCAGAAAATCCAGAGAAACTGGAGATATACATAAAAATTTTTCTCCAAATTAAGTTGTCTCTAGATTAAAAGAACTCACCCAGCACAATGAGTGGGGAGAATATGCACTTAATTACAACATAGTACAGTCTCAGAATTGCATACAATGGGAAGGGAAAAAAAAGGAGGGCAGGGAAACGCAGGCGCAGGAAGGAGGTCAGAACAAGCACGACTCTCAATGGCCACGCTGAATGCCAGAAGACAAGAGAGCAATTCCCTCCATCCTCCCCAGGGAAATTATTTTTACCTTAGAATTCTGTTCACACTCAAACTATCAATCATGTATGAAGAAGGGATTCAGCTATTTTCAAACATGCAAGATCTCAAAAAAAAAAAAATTACCTTCAACAAACTCTTTAGATAGTTACTTGAAATGCAGCTCTTTTGCTCTGGCAAAACAAACAAATAAGAATGAAGATCCAGACCAAAAATGGATTGAATCTAGGAAAGCATTAAATGGAATCAATTCTCAGTCTGACTGCAGTTCAGAGGGGTCCCAAGAAATCAGTCTTTGCAAAGTTTGAGAATATATGAAAGCAGGAGAGTGGAACAAGGGGAAAAAATGGCATTAGAAAATATTCAGAGTGAGGAACCACGAAAATTTTATGAAAACCAATGTAGTCATCCTTAATGACATAGCTCTGCAGTTAATATTTTTCTGTAATTCAAATAATAAAAATATTGTTTATATGAATGTTACATATGAAGAACTTACAAATATATAAAAAAGAACAGGAATATAGTTAAAGGAAAGGGGAAGAAGTACAAATGTATGCATCTTACAAAATGGTGGATAAAAAATACTTTTGATGGAACAAGAATTAAGAGATACATTTTTCTAAAAGATAACCAACTGAATAAAAAAAAGAAAGTAATATGACTATTGTGATGTGGTTGCCAAATGAAATACAGATTGCTCAGTTAGTTAAACTGGGTTTTGAGATAAACAAAGAATTCTTTTAGTGTAAGCATGTCCCCTGTTGTCTTAGCCTGTTCGGGCTGTTAAAACAGAATACCATAGATGGGATCACTTATAAGCAACAGAAATTTGTTTCTCACAGTCCTGGAGGCCAGGAAGTCCAAAGTCAAGATGCCGACGGATTGTCTGGAGAGAGCCTGCTTTCTGGTCCATAGGTGGAGGTTTTCTCACTTGTGTTCTCACATGGCAGAAAGGGGTGGAGCAATCTCAGGCATTTCTAATAAGGGCACTAATCCCATTTTTGAAGGCTCCATCCACCTACATGGCCCAACACCTCCCATAGACCCCACCTCCAAATACCCTCACATTGGGAATTAGGTTCCAACTTATAAATTTGGGGAGGCACCTTCAGCCTATAGCCCCTGTAATACTTGGGACATACTTTTTTGAAGATATTGTTTTGCTTACAGGAAATTCCAATTGAATTGGGCATTACATATTTTTATTTGTGAGATATGCAACCCTATATCATCAGAATGGGAGAGGAAAGTTGAAGGCTGGTGTAAGGTAGCTAAATCCTTGCCTATTAAAACAAGGAATTAATATGTAATATCTAAAGCAAATAAATTCAAAAATATTGTGGAAACAATACTTAGGGATATTGAGGTATCAGAAGGAAAAAAAATTAAGAATCTAACCATCTTACTTCTGGGGACAAGATTGGAGCTAAGATGGAGTTCAACACAATACTTTTGGTTTAGCCACACACATCTGTTAGTTTAATAATATAAACCCTTAAAAATTAAGTAATTATATTAAAGAAAAGCAGAACTGCAATGATGAAGAACAGTGAAAACTCTTGATAGTAAAACCGTGAGCAATTATAGAATAGACATGAGAATAGTTAGTACTGAGAATCCCCAAATTAGATAATTGGCCATTCAGAGTATACTAGCAGGAACAAGAATACTGTGGAGCAAAGAACTAAAGCAGAAAGGTAGATGCCTTTAGATTTATGAACAAGATAGATTTAAGGGTAGATTTAAGAACAAGAAAAAGGCATTTCCTGAGCTGCATATGGTAGCCATTTACTGTGTCGCAAGTGAGGATAAAACATGGGTCTACATGTATGATTGTCATCAGATGGATTGCTTATAGTTAGTTTGCACTTCCCACTTTTACACGGTGTCGGTTCAGTTGGTCACCCTGTAATCTTCCTCTGGATGAAGACTCTCTCAGGCATTGTTACAGACTAATACCTCACCAATACCTCACCGGGGCAGATCCTGCCTAAGAGTCGGGGGTGAGCATCTTAATGTCTAGGATAGACAAAGCAGACAGGAGGTGCCTATTAGGAGATTGCCTTTACCAGGATTATTTTTGAGCTATCTGTAGGAGGGAGATATTAGGAGACTTCTTCCTGCTGGTTTCATTAATACACAAATAAAAAGAACATTCTCAGCAATAAGAAGTCTGCCACTGCTGTGTGCAATATGAGGTCTTGGAATCTGGGAGAAAAAGTTGACAAAAAATGATTGCAGAACCTATCTAATCAAAAAATGATTGCATTAAGTTGCTAAACACTTGCATAGCTGTTCTCAAACCCACATAGTTCTTAAATGATTTCCAACTCTAGCTGTGACCTGTCCTTCATTCATATACTAGCTACAACATTGATTGGCTGTTGTACACTAATCTGTAAAGTAAAAAATACATATTCCTGGATACCCTTTCTTCTTCCATGACCAGATTGGATTATACATCACCAGAGAAAAATGCCAAATGTAGTGACCACTGAAACTCAGAAAAGTTCTAGAGAAAAGGAATGATATCTGTACTATCAGCTCTGTTTCCTTCAGATTATTCTAGCTTTATACCTAAACAAGCTTCTAATTTATAATCCAGGGTACAAGTCCAGATGTCCAGAATGTGAAAGTGACAGTATTTCAAGACCTTGCTATCCAACACAAGAGTCAAATAAATCTAACTAGTTTACCTGTAAGGTGGATGATAGGGTGTGAAAATCAAGTTTGTCATGTCTATACAACGTTAGTGAAAAGTAAATAAGAAATCTTAAGGAGAGTTAGCTAAGAAAGGATATATACATGCTTTTTTCAGAATTCTGTAACATACAGTAAGTCCGCCCATGCTAGACCTCAGGAAGTATTCCCTTAGAATATACTCATTGCCTAAAGACAAATTTAGAGAACAGTGGCAGTGTTCTTTTCTCACTAAGATAAAAGAAAATCATGTGATTATTAAATAAGAAAAATAAATTTTAGAAGAAAGGGCAGTTCTACAACTTCTTTGGAAAACAGTTTGGCAGGTTTTCTAAATAAAATTAAGTAAAACGTTCTATACGACCTAGCAATTTCACTGTTAGATATTTATCCAAGAGAAAGAAAAATATATTTCACAAAGACTTGTGTGCAAAAGTTTATAGCAGCTTTACTCAGAAACAACTAGAAATAATCCAAATGTCCTTCAGTTTGTGTTTGGGTAATACTGTGGCACATCCACAAAATGGGATATTATTTGGCAATAAAAATAAAAGGACTCCTGATTCACCCCACCCACACATGAATGAACCTCAAACACATTTCGCTAAGTGAAAGAATCCTGCTTCAAAAGGTTCCATATCGTATGATTCCATTTGTTCTGGAAAAGGCCAACATGGCGGAGCAGAAAACAGATCAATGGTTGCCAGGGGTTGGAGTGGGACGAGGTCTGAATATAAAGGGGCCACATGAGGGAATTCCTTGGAATAACGGAAGTATTCTGTATTCTGTTTGTGCTGGTTGTTATAAGAATCTATTTACATTAAAAACTCATAGAAGTGTATGCTGAAAAAAGTGAATTTTTCTGCAGGTAAATTTTGAAAAAAATAGCATACAATAACAAATTCTCTCAAGATGAAATAAAGTGGGAATGGGTCATAGATTTCAAAAGAGATAAGGCAGGGGAGATAGAAATGTCAACTGTCAAGCAAGATCATGTTTAGGCAGCTCTAACTAAAATGAGTCTGAATCCAAGGAAACACAGCTGATCCTAACTATTAGTGATAGACATGTATACATAAAATGTTCTGCTGGTTACCAACTACTCTAACTTAGAAAACCTGGAACATGAACAGCTCCAATCAGAAAAAAGTGTGCGCTGCACATTGCTTGTTTTATGGCATGTGTTCATGGAGTTGCTTTCCAAAATATTGCTGAAATTCTAAAGCAGACAGTTACCCATATACAACAAAACCCAAACCTTATTTTAACTGGAAAGAGAGCTACAGATACCGTGCTCTAATAGACTTTCTTAGCTATTCAGAAGTACAGACAGTCCTTACAAATATCCAAGAGAAGGCTGGGGATGGTGTGGGGCAATTGAAATCCAATATTCAATAGTTAGTGTAATCATTTAGGGAAGAAAACATATTCTTAGCACCTGGTAAAGTAATTCTTTTAACAGAAGAAACCTTTTTTGGGGAATGATAGCTCTGCAAGATAAATACAAAAATCAAGGGACAGGCATTGAAATGGGTACCACATTTTCCTAAGGAAAAGCTACGCTCATCTTCTTGATGTATGGGAGAGAAATTTGGTATTTCAAAAGGGGATATGTGAGATGGCTGGCGGATATGGGAGCATGGTTAAACAGTTAATGGAGAGAAGAATTATGGATGTAAGCACAGTTTTTTGGCTAGATGGATAGCCTAAGGGGAACTTTAAAGAGAGAGAGAGAAATGTGTGCTTGTGTGCGCGTGTGCATGTGCGTACATGTACAATGCGGTATTCCCTTGTGGGAGATGTACACTATTACCACAAATACTGTCCCCACCCACCATCTCCTCCTCAACACAACACAGTTTCCCCTACAAAACATTCACCACGATCCACAAACACGTGACTGCTGAAAGGCAGAGAGACCAGGTCTCCACACCAGTTAGCACCAGGTTAAACAGAGTTGGTCCAGGAAGCCTGGGCTACAGCCAATATATTTGAGTTACCTAAATATTTGAATAGTCTCTGCTAATGCTTTCCAAAAAAATCAGTAGAGAAATGACTGCTACAACATTTCTGTAAATTACTTTCTGCAGCTGTCCTGATGGATTGCACTAGTTGAAACATAGAAATTCAGTCTTTACATGGGAGGTGAGGGGAGAGGTGCTTTTCCAGGATAAAGTTCACATGGAAGATTGTCCTGCTCTACCCAGAAATCATTTTCTTCAGGGATAGTTCTCTTTTACCACCAAATGCCTCTTCTTGCAGTGCAGAAGGTTAAAAGGGTTTTGCTTACTGCCTAGCTCAGGGTATTAATCTGTTGTTTTTCTTTATGCTGTGTTTGCCCTTTTCATATTATATTGCCTCATTTGATACTAACGAGAATGAAAATAAATTAGTAGAGCTGGCCTTCTTATTACCAATTAAAATATGAGAAAATTGAGGGTCAAGTATCAGTGTGTTCAGGATCACACTTCTTATAATTGGAAGAGGCACAAATTATTTTTTTTTCCTTTTTCTTTTTTGTGGTTGCCTTGTTTTGCTTCATTCACATCAGGGTAATGTTTCGTTATCACAACAAGCCTTTAACAATTTAGAAAATAAGTTCAAAAGAGAAATCCAAAGTTTCTGAAAGTAGAAAAAAATCAAGGGAGAGGTTAACAATAATTTCTGGTATAAGAATAGCAGCATGTTCCAATAGATCTAAGAGATAAAAACGAAAATAGCATAAGATATAGGATTACATTCTTGGGCTAAGAATAAATAAGTGCAGGGACAAATTATTGCTTTCAAATAAAGAAATATATTATGCTACATGTTACTTTAGCAAGTAGGTATTTTGTTGTTTAATTTGTTAAGAGACTTTATTGTTTTTGACAGTTTTAGGTTCACAGCAAAATTGAGAGGAAGATACAGAGATTTCCCACGTATCCTCTGCCCCTACACATACATAGCCTCCCCTGTTTATCAGCTTCCTCCACCAGAGTGATATATTTGTGACAATGGACAAACTTACATTGACACATCATTATAATTCAGAGTCCATAGTTTGCCTTTAGGGTTCACCCTTGGTGTTGTACATTCTATGAGCTTGGACAAATGTGTAATGACATGTATCCATCATTATACTATCATATTTTCATTTCCTTATAAATCTATACTCTGCCTATTTCTCCTACCCCTCAAACACTGATCTTCTTATTGTGTTCATAGTTCTCTTTCCCAGAATGTCTTATAATTGGAATCATACAGTATATAATATTTTCAGATTGGCTTCTTTCATTTAGTAATATGTATTTAAGCATCTTCCACGTGTATTCATGGCTTGATAATTTTTTTTTAGTTCTGAATAATATCCCATGGCCTGGAAGTACCATAGTTCATCCATGCACCTACTGAAGAATATCTTGGTTGCTTCTAAGTTTTGGCAATTATGAATAAAGTCCATGTGCAGGTCTTTGTGTGGACATAAGTTTTCAACTCCTTTGGGTAAATACCAAGGAGTGAAATTGCTGGATTCTACAGCACGAGTATGTTTAATTTTGTAAAAAAGCTGCCAAAGTGTCCCCCAAAGTGTATTTCACATTCTCACCATCAATGAATGAGAGTTCCTGTTGCTCGACATCCTTGTCAGCATTTGATGTTGTTATTGTTTTTACATTTGACCATTCTAATAGGTGTGTAATGGTATCTCATTGTTGTTTCATCTTATTTATCATTTCTCTGATGACATTTTTGTGGAGCATATTTTTACATGTTATTTGCATTCAATATATCATATCTATTTTGGTAAGATGTCTATTAAGGTCTTTGACTCACTTGTTAATTAGGCCTGTTTCCTTTTTCTTTTTTCCTTTTTGTGAAGTTTTAAGAGTTCTTTTCCTCTTTTAGATACTGGTCCTTTATTAGATGTGTCTTTTGCAAGTATTTCTTCCCAGTCTATGGCTTGTCTTCTCATTCTTTTGACATTGCCTTTCATGAAGCAGTTTTAATTTTAATGTCTAGCTTATCTGCTGTTTTCTTCACGTGTCATATTTTGGTGTTGTGTCTTAAAAGTCATCGCCATAACCAATGTTGTCTAGATTTTTCTCTTTGTTATCTTCTAGGAGTTTTATAGTTTTGCATTTTATATTTAGCTCTATGATACATTTTAAGTTACTTTTGTGAAGCATATAAGGTTTGTGTCTGATTTTTTTTGTGTGTGTGTTTTGGTTTTTTTTTGCATGTGCATGGCTAGTTTTTCCAGAACTATTTGCTGAAAAGACTGCTTTTGTTCCATTGTATTATCTTTGCTCCTTGTCAAAGATCAGTTGACTATATTTATGTGAGTCTATTTTGGGAGGCAGTCCATTCTGTGTCATTGATCTAGTTGTCTACTTTTTCCCAGTACCACCCTGTCTTGATTAGTGTAGTTTTATAGTAAGCCTTAAAATTAGGTAGTGTCAGTCTTCCAACTTTGTTCTTCTCCTTCAATACTGTATTGGCTATTCTGGGTCTTTTGCTTCTCCACATACAGTTTAGACTGCTTTTCGATATTCATAAAATAACTTGCTGGGGGGTTTTATTGGACTTATATTAAATCTACCAATAATGTTGGAAAGAACTAATATTTTGATAATATTATGTCTTCCTACTTGTGAACATGGAATGTCCCTCTATTTATTTAGTTCTTCTTTGATTATATCAGAGTTCTGTAGTTTCCCTCATATAGATCTTGTACATACTTTGTTATATTTACAACTAAGTATTTCATTTTTTAGAGTGCTAACATAAATGGTATTATGTTTTGAATTTCAGATTCTGTTTGTTCATTGTAGATAAATAGAAAAATAATTGACTACTGTATATTAACCTTGTATCCTGCAATGTTGTTATGTTAACTTATTAGTTCCAGGATGCTTTATTTTTTTTTAAAGATTTTTATTTATTTATTTGACAGAGAGAGAGATAGCGAGAGCAGAAACACAAGCAGGGGGAGTGAGAGAAGGAGAAGCAGGCTTCCCGCTGAGCAAGGAGCCCGATGCAGGGCTCAATCCCAGGACGCTGGGATCATGACCTGAGCCGAAGGCACACACTTAACAACTGAGCCACGCAGGCACCCCTGGATGCTTTATTTTTGCAGTGGAGCAAAGAGTCTGTTATCATACAGAAATAGTTACTTAAATCAATGGTATAATTTTAAATCATCCATGAACATTTTGAAGCATTATTTTTAATTTTTTGTCATTTTTTCAGAAGAATATCCCTTTCAAATTCAAGTTGAAAGGAAAAAAAAGAATATCCCTTTCAGAGAGTACATGGTGTAACTCATTAATATTTCTTATTGTTTTATAACTTATAAAATGCCATTATTAAACTATCATGAAAATAATATTTCAAATTTCATCGTGCTATTTGATTGTCCCTATTTTTCCCTCTTCCTTTTCTTGAGTATTCTATGAAAGTATATCTCATTTAAGTATGAAGATACTATTTTCTCTGTGCCCTATATTATCCTTCTGGAAAATGCATCTTTTGGGGAATTGTTCCTCTCCCACTTTAATCACATAATTCTAAGGTGGTGTGAGTCAAATTCTGTCAGAGACTATCTTTGCTGAGAGATATGATGTTGACTGATTTGTGAAAATCTAGCCACTTTCCAAGGAGAATCAGAGAGAAGAGAGAGAAGCACATCCCATTGGTGTACAAATCTCTTATTCCACTTGTAAAAACTGACTTCCTGTTTGTTTCAATTCTGAACTGAGTCATTATCAACCACAAAAGAACCAATATACAGAAAAACATACATACACAAACCAGACTGTCTTACACACACGTATATACACATATACACACTCTCACACTGGTAAAAACACGTAGAAGCAGAGACAACTTTCTCAATCTGTGGTTTTTAAACAATTTTTTATTATGTTTAGTTTTCTGCTTTTATGTGTAAAATAATAATTACCATTTAATGTATAATATCTGCTTTCAGGGATGTTAGATTTCTTTCTTTACATTTTATTTTGAAATAATTTTAAACTTATAAGCTGAAAAATATTACAGAGAATTTTCATGCATGCTTCACATAGCTTCAGTACATAATCAGAGTGCCAAACCAAGGAAATAACTTTGGTACAATACTATTAACAAAACTACAGACTTATTTTGATTTCACCAGTTTTTCCACTAATATCTTCTTTCCCCCAGTGTCCTATCCATTTAGTTTGCATTGCAATTGGTTTCAGATCTCCTTGTCTCTTCCAATCTGTGACAATTTCTCAGACTTCTCTTGACACTTTTGAAGATAAATAGTCAATTTATTTTGGTAGAATGTCCCTCAGTTAGGGTTTGTTTGATATCTGTTATGTTATGATTAGGTTAGATTGTACATAGGCAAGAATACCACAAAAGTGATATCCCTTTCTCGTTGCATCATATCAAGGGCTACATGATGTAGTTATGTCTTATCAATGGTAAGGTAAACCTTGATCACTTGATTAAAATGGTGTATGCCAGATTTCTCCCCTGTAAAGTTAACATTTTTTTCCTTTGCAATGAATAATTATTTGGAGGAAGGTATTTCAGGCTATGCAAATATCTCATTTCTAATGAAATCTTCATCCATAAATTTTAGCAACCATCAAAATATTGGGTCTGCCGCAATTATTACTGTGATGCTCTAATGGTGATTTTCCATTTCTCTCATTCATTTTACATTTTTAAATTAGTATTCTTTTGTAAAAAAGAGCTATCTCGGGTTGCCTGGGTGGCTCAGTTGGTTAAGTGGCTGCCTTCAGCTCAGGTCATGATCTCAGTGTCCTGGGATTGAGCCCCGCATCAGGCTCCCTGCTCAGTGGGGAGTCTGCTTCTCCTTCTCCCCCTGCCTGCTGTCCCCCCTGAACCCCCTGCTTTTTAAATCACAAAAGTGTTCATTTTGGTGAAGTCCAGTTTATCTCTTTTTGTTGTTGTTGCTTGTGTGTTTTGGTGTCACACTTAAGAAACCATTTTCTAATCCAAGATCATGAAAATTTCTTGCTTTCTTTTATAGCATTAGCTCTTACCTTTGGATCTATGGCTCATTTTGCTTTTGTTTTCTTGTTTTTATGGTTTGTTTTTTACATTTTATTTATTTATTTATTTATATGGGGGGGCAGAGGGAGAGAGTGAACCTCAGGCAGACTCTGCACTGAGTGCAGAGCCCAACATGGAGCTCGATTTCACAACCCTGAGATCATGACCTGAACTGAAACCAAGAGTCAGACACTTAACTGACTGAGCCACCCAGGCTCCCCCTATGACTCATTTTGAATTAATTTTTGTATACTATTGTGAGGTAGGTGTTCAACTTCATGCTTTAGAATGTGACTAACCAGATGTTCTGTCATCATTCATTGGGAAGGCTTTTATTTTCACATTAACTTGTCTTAGCACCCTTGTTGAAAATTGTCCTTATATTAATTATTTATTTTTTCGTTAAAATGAGTTTTTGAAGAATAGAGTTGTGCCTTGCTCTTCTATCCAAGATAACAATTTCTGCCTTTTATTGGTGGGTCAGTTAGTTCATTTTTAGTGTGATGTTTTTGATATTGTTGGATTCAAATCTTAGTAGCTCCTCTATCTCTTCTGTCTTTTGTTGCTTTCCTCCCCTTTATCCTGCCTTCTCTTAGATTGAGCATTTTTCATTGTTCTTTATTATCTTTTCTACTGACATTGTTAGTACTTCTTTTTTAAAAAGTTTTATTGCTTGCCTTAGGTTTATAATATACATCTTTAATTAATGCAATTTTCCTGTAAATTTAAATAGTATTATACCACTTTATGTGTTAAGAATCCTAAAAAATATGTTCCAAAATTCTTATTGTATCTTTTGTGTTAATATTGTTGTAAGATGTTCTTTCAATATGTCATAAGCATATGGTCCATTACTATTATTTATGCTTTATATAATCAGTTATATTTCAGAGCAATTAAAAATATGAAAAAAAAGTTTATTTTGCCATCATTTATTGTAGTTCCAATGTACTTCATTTGCTTGTGAGCATTAAAGTTTTTGTATGGTGTCATACTCTTTTTGTTGAAGAACTTTTAACATCTCTCATAAAATTGATTTACTCACAATGAGTTCCCTCAGTGTTTCTGTGTGACTTTATTTTGCTTCATTTTTGAAGGCTATTTCACTGGGTATAAAACTGGGTTGAGTTTTTTTGGCTTTAAAGGTGTCACTTAGTTACACATCTGTAGAAACTCTTATGTTTATTCCTCTGTATGTAGTTTTTCTTTTTTTCTCTGGCTACCTTCAAGATTTTCTCACAGTCTTTTGTTTTTATTTGTTTTGAGTAAGATACACCTAGTTGTGGTTTATTTGGTGTTTAGCTTGTTTGAGGTTTCCCTAGCTTCTTGTATTGTGGTTTGATATCTCTCATTAATTATAGAAAATTCTTGGCTATTTTTTCCTCAAATATTTCTTCTGCCTTATACTTTCTTTCACTCCTCTTTCTGGGTTGCCTACTGTATATATTAGGCCATTTATTATTAACCCACAGCTCTTGAATTCTCTGCAGGATGTGTGTGTGTGTGTGTGTGTGTGTGTGTGTGTGTGTTTATTTCTCTTCCTGGTTTCTATTTCATGTTTCTATCTTCAAGTTCACTGATTGTGTATTTAGCTGTACTGAGTCTACTTATGAGCCCATCAATTATAGTCTTAATCTTTGTTATTGTGTCTTTTCTATTTTTCACATTTCTAATTGATTCTTTTTTATAGCTTCCTTTTTTCTATTTAATAAATGCATCTATTATTTCATGTTGTTCTCTTTTTTGTTAGAACATTTAACACATTAATTTTTATACTCTAAACTCTCTACCTGGAATGATGATGATCAAATCCTTAATAACTGATGAAGCCTCTGCATTAACCAGTCAGAACAGAGGACACCCCCCAAAAAATAGATGTCAATAGTAAAAAACACACAGTGTGCCCATGCCTACCAGCTGGTACCAGCCTTCAAAGAATCTACCTTGATTAGTCATGTTTCTGTAAATATCATTTTGTATGTAGTGTTTTTAACAGATTTATTGAGAAAAAATCTATATACCATAAAATTTACACCATAAAATTTAGTTGTACACAACACATTCTATCTTATGCTTTACTAATTTGTGAATGTGTATTATCTTTACTAAAAAATCATTTACTTTTTTAAAAGAAATTTGTCTTCTTATCTTGTATTTTCCGCAGTTACTCATCTAGTCCCTCCATCTCGTAGATGTTCAATAGCATAGCTTTATCGAATAAGTGAGGAAATAATGTTGATTCTTAAATATTCTTAATCTACTTGAATGTATATTTACATTTCAAAAGCTGGAATACTCAGAGGTCTGAATACATGAAAACAGAACTAGCTAGAGCAATTAAAAAAATCTTTATTACCAAGTTTAGTACTGTAGTTCTACAGAGAATTGAGTAAGTCTAGGAGTAGGATATTTCCATTCCAATAAAAGCAAAATGTTCAAAAATAAATACACACACATATATATCTATAATATACATACATCTATGCATAGGATATAGTAAATATATAAAGTGTCCTGCATTACTCAACTGAGAATTTCACTAAGCAAGATATATGCTCTCTCTAGTCCATGTCTAAAATAGACTGTTTTAGACATTTTGATATATCACAAATCTCCTGAAAATGTCAACATTCCAACATAAACAATCTCAAGAATTCCATTTTGTTACCAGGCCCACACAACATTTTTTAAAAAATACCCCAAAATGCAGCACTAAGATAGAAGATAGTATACTTTGCAGTTTAAAAGTTTATTTTCTACTCTTTACCAATTTCCTAAGGTAATTATAAGACTGAACTATTTTGTGTATACTCTTATAAATCTAGGACACATTCCTTAATCTCCATAATTCTATTCTTAACAGCCCTTCTAGTTATAACTCTGCTGTCAAGCATACTTTATTCCACTGAGATTGAAATCCTTTACACAATCTGTGTTAAAAATATTCATAAATCATCTAAAACACAGCTGTCTGTATTTTCAGTCAGGAGTGACAAAAATACTCCAGATGTAGCTTATATTTTTATCTTTACCAAGTTAAAGGAAAATAAGGTTAATCAAAGCAAGTCAATGTAGTTTGTCTTCTGTGTCACTAAATGTACCATTCTTTCATGTTTCTCCTTTCAGTATTTACTTCCTTCCATTATTTAGGTCTTCAATATTCTTCAGCTTTTATCATTTCTCCTTTGTCATACCTGGTAAAGATATATTATCATTTAAATGTTAGAGAAAATTAATTTCAAAGACCATTGTTTCCCCTTTGGTATGTAGATATCCTTGAAGTCAGACCTGGCCTAAATGCCCTATAGATGACAACTTTAATCCTTTTGGAATCATGTTCCACGATAGTGTAGAGACTCTCACGAAAGAAAAACTCTGAGGAGAATGAGCTTTGGAACAGTTGGCCTTCAGCTAATTACTGAAAGCTACCAAAGATGTGGAAAGAGTCCTGTTATTTTTCATGGCTTTTTCCAAGATCTGAAGCATGTCATTTCTTAATTCAACAAATATCGTGTTAAGCACTGGTCCTTCATTTAGAATGCATCAGTGATTATGATAGACAAGATCTCTACTGTTATTTGGTTTACAAGGGTAGCAAGTAAATAGATGTTATAAAAGTAAACAAATGTGCAAGACGATTACTAATGAGTATTATACTGACACCATTTCCTTGTGTCCCGCCCCAATATAATGTAATAAATTGCCTTGATGAAGGACCCTATACACAGAGAAAAGCATGGTTACTTTACAGAAAACAGTTAAGAAAGTCCTTTCTATGAAGTTGGCATTGTCAATGAGCCTGCATAATGAGAGAAAGCTAAGTAGTCCAAGACAGAAGAGTTTTCCTTTCAGAAGCTATGTCTCCAGGGACAGCAAAAACAAATACTTTTAAGGAGAATGAATTCAATGTATTAGAGAAACAATAAACAGGCCAGTGTGGCTCAAACATAATGAACATAATGTATGGAGAACAAAGCAAGGGGGAAGATCTTCTAGGGTTTTATAAACAAGATAAGAACTTTGGATTTTTATTTTCTAAGTAGGAGGATGACAACTACTGGAATGTTTAAATTAGGAAAATAGCATAATTTCATTTATGTTTTAAAATATCATTCAGATTACTTCATGGAAAATGTATTGCTGGTAGGGGAGTTGGGAACAGGAAGATCGATTGGAAGGAGATTATATCCAGATCAGAGATGATGGCTTGACCTACAGTGAAGATGAAAGAAAGAAGAGGTATGAGATATATTTAAGATCTCTCATAAGATGGATTTGGTACTTTTGGAGTCAAATCTTGGCTTGAATATTTCTCTAAAGCTGACTTTGTATGGGACTTTGATCTAGTAAATTTTTCTGACATTCTATTCAGGCAACTGAATAGTCATAAGTAGGATCAATGTATGATAGGTTGCAAAAAGGAGGAAAAATTCTTCTCATTCCTGCACCTATGCTCTGGTGGAGTGATTTTGCTGGTCTTCCTTTTAAGAAATGGAGACCATTAATTCGTTCCTTGATTGTGGGTTGGCTATGCCACTTTTTATTGGCCAGTAAAACATTAGTAGTATGATGCAAGCAGAGACCAAAAAGTTGTTGCACAATGAGGTTTTCCCTCTACTTATGCTCTTTCAATCCCTGCCACCACCACCATGTGACAAAGCCCTGGCTGCCTCCTGTTTGATAGGCAACATGTGGTCCAGTCACTTCTGTCACCACCAACTATAGTCAGCCAATCCAAGCAGCAGAGCCTTCCAACTACTGGCAGGTCACTGTATTTACATAAGTGATCTTGGTTGAGACCAGCCGAGCAACGCGCCTGAGACCACGCCAAATTAACACACAGAACGTGAGCTAAATAAATGGTTGCTTCAAGCCACTAAGTTTTGGGGTGGTTTGTTATAAAGCAATAGGTAAGTGACACATAGATTTAGAGAGAATTACGGTTGGAGAGGATTAAAATCTAATTACAGTTTGTGAATGGAAACACTGGAAGCATAAAATTCTCCATGATGATTTATAGTATATATTAGAAGACGACAACGAATCACTATACTTGTTTTGAAAGTCAAGGGAAAGAGTTAATTTGGATTATGACAGAAAGAAATAAAGGCTATTTCTTTTTAAGAAAATGAAAGAATCTATACACCATGCAAAGGATCTTGAAATATATATTTTGGGGCCAGTGGTTCATAAAATCAATGTATATTTAGGTTAACCGGTTCCTTAAAGCACAATTTCAATCTTCATCTTAAGGTTAAACTGAATTTGAAATTTTGCAGTAGTAAAAAGTGTAGATACATACTGTAGAATGTCAACCTAGAAAACACACTAGAAATGTTATTCATTGTGACTATTTAAATTTATAATAAAGCATTTTAGATTTTAATGTTTTGTTCTTAAAGTTACATGAATGAAAAAGTATTGCCAGTCTTCTTTCGCCAATTGCAGAAGGAAAGATGGGTTTTGGCATGAACACTTTTGTGGATTTCTCTGGAAATCAAGCTTTTGTTAAGTAAAATTCTATTTCTGGTAAAATAGAATCCAAATTCTAGTAAACCAACTCACAAAATATATTTTGCAACATAAATATATTTAATTAGATGTGTTTAATTCCTAGATATTGCATACATACATCAGAAACAGAAAGAATATTGTCTTTGGTTCTAGATCTAGACATTACCTATTGTTTTGGCTTGATCAAATCATTTTACCCACCCTGTCTCTTTTCTTTCCCCACTATAACATGAGAGTGTTGCATTAGGGTCTCTAAAGTACCTTTCCAAGATTCTATGATTAGTGACACAGGTTCCTATCTTCAATTTCATATAATCCAACACATACTAACCACTTAATTAACAATACCACTACTCTCACATGAGTAATTCTTTTTTGCTTATGTAATTATGTATACATAAGGGGACCAGTTCATTAAGTCCCATTCTTCTTTGTGGCTATAAGAAGTGAATGACCCAGACATCAGTTTATACCACCCATTCAATATAAGCTTCTTCCCAATCAATATTATGTGGTCACTTACCAGGAGAATGCAACCAAGAATGATCACCACAGGTGCACCTTCAACCTTGTTATTGATTTTCCAACTTTGATTTATAAAATATACCATGATTTCCAATTAATGCTATTCAGCTGTGTTTGATTTCTTCAATGTTTAAAGGGTTTCATTATTGATTTGTTTTAATGGCAAATCACATGCAGCACCCAAACTATGCTATGCAATTTTTTAGAACATGTGAATATATTTCTTGCATTCAGTTTTCTTTATTCTTATAATGGAACAAAAGGCTACAAAACCACTTTCATTCATATGTAACATTTTGATTATTGCATTGTTGGTATTATTAAAAAAGGAAAAGTTTAAATTACCCTGAGGGGAGGAGAATCATAATATAATACCAAACAACTGAGGTAGGCTTCTTAAAAGATGTGGTTTCTAAAAGTGATAATAGATTAGCCATGCACAGAGGTAAATAGGACACGAATTTCTGGATCTGATTTGAAGGCTCCAAAGACTAATCAAGATGAAATAATCACTTCAATACTCTAGCTTACAACTTGGAATTCCCTTATTAATGTAATCTTTTGTTTAGGGCATTTTCTCAGAAAAAAATTAAAATTCATCTTCCCAACCTGTAAACGATTCTTTTACTAGCATGTATAAGTTAAATGTCTTAGCTGAAAATTCTGTTTGATTTAATGGTTATCAAAATGGGGCAAAAAACTCTAAGGATTAATGGCAAGGTACACTTTTAGCTATTAGGAATAGAAATTTGGACTGGCAGTGTTAGGTCTATTAAGAAGTCACAATTGAAGTCGGTGCAGCCAGGGCAGAAAATGTGTGTGCAGATTCCTTTCTTATGAACGTGAATAAATCTAACAGTGCCAGAGCTCACTCTATCCTCATGATGTACCCTGTGCTCCCATGATTAGATCCCATTCAGGATCTCACTCAGAAGCTAAGATGCAGCTGTAGCAACTGTTTTTAGGGAAGTGCCAGAAAAGATTCAGATTTGCACCAGAGTTTGAGGATCACTAACTTGGACTAATTATCCCTAGAGGAAAGTGATCCATGAAAAACCGACTCTGAGATTCAGTAAATATAGAGCTGTTTATTTTTTTTAAAGATTTTATTTATTTATTTATTTATTTATTTATTTATTTATTTATTTAGGAGAGAGAGAGAGCAAGAGAGAGAGATTGAGAAAGCGAGAGGGGGGAGGGACAGAGGGAGAAGCAGACTCCCTGCTGAGCAGGGAGCCCTATGTGGGACTCGATCCCAGGACCGCAGGATCATGACCTGAGCATAAGGCAGATGCTTAACCTACTAAACCACCCAGGCACCCTATAGAGCTCTTTATTAACACAGCACCTTTCCATGATGTGCTTCAGAGGAGTAACTACAGCAGTAAACATTCAAACCACAGCACAAGGATGTTAATAAGACTTCAAATGAATAATCAAACTGCAACTAGGGGCTGGTAATGGATATGAAGGAAAATATATATTGTTAAGAGGTAAATAATACAAGTTAGAAAAAAAAAGAGGACAGTTGTTTTGTTTTGTTTTGTTTTGTTTTTAGAGGTTAAAAAAATCATAAAAGCCTGAACAAATGGGATACATTCTCTATTCAAGACTATCTCAATTTACTTTTTTCTAGCTGGGAAAATTGTCTTTAACATGATTGGGGCAATTATAACTTATATGAAATTAATTAGTGTAACATAATACTATAATAACCTGAATTCATCAATTATTTGCCACTTTTTTGATGTCTTTGTTATTTTATTTGTTTCACATGTTAGTATATCTACCATAGAAATTCATCTAACACTAATTGTGTCCTGTCTTACAATTGCTATCAGGCAGGTAGTTTTGATGTAGTTGCTAAAAATTTTCTGTTGATGCCTTCTGGTAGGATCAAGAAAGCACTAGAAACAGTGAGTCTCAAATCGAATATATTAAATATTTTACAACAACTATTGCTACCTCTTTATAGGCAAGCCAGGACCATAAAATATACTTCTAACTAATTTATCCATTGCAATTCCATTAGTACGTTTTTAACATTACTTACATGAAAATTATCTAAGGCTGAGCCTTTCTGATAGCTGCTTTCAATTAAAACCTGACTTCAAATGGACTTAAAAGAAATCTTGAGTCAGGAATCTTATTTTCCTCTATTTATCCTTTTCCAAATTTTCAAAGTTTTTGGGAAAATGTTAAGGGTGAGAACTTGCTTAATCATAAAAATCATTATAGAACACTTGATAAGATTATAGAATTTCAAGACCATTTCCTGGAAATTCTGATATATATTTTGGGGAGAAATTGATGTTTTGTTTTTGTTTTTCAAAATGATCTGTAGGTGATTTTATAATTAGGCTACTCTGATTATATTTGTTTATAAGTTTTCTAGTTGATGGGTAGATGGGTGGCAGAGAAAGTTTTGAAGGGCTAAAGAAAGAAGAAATCTGTTTGGTAAAGATCTATATTGTTGTATCTCCCCCAAGATAATTGACATTGGATATGGGGTATTGGGAATGTGTGAAAACTTATAGAAACAGCTGGGCAGGTAAAGATGGGTATCAGTAATCTGATTCAGGTGCAGAGTCTCATAGTACAGAGCTGCCAGGCTGTCCAGCCTCATTGAGTAAAGGGATCTATCTGTTCCAGCTTCAAAATGATTGATTCCCAACCATCCAAATCAGTTTGATACTGGATGACAGTAGGTATTCAGGTTAATTAAGTGTTCAGGGGCCAGTACAGTAGAGTAGACATTGCCTCTTCTAATTTTTCATATCCACCAGGTAGCAAGTACTTTTATGATAGACTCTCCACTAAGAATATATGAGGAACCAAATAAATACAGTCAACCCTTATTATTTGTAGATTCCATATTTGCAAATTTGCTCACTTACTAAAATTAATTTGCAACCTCAAAACCAATACTCAAGGACCTTTTGCCATCATTGGTGGACATGTGCAGAGTGGTGAAACATTGGGTCACCCAGTGTGCCCATTCCCCGCTGAGGTTGAACAAGGCAGTACTCTGCCTTCTTGTTTCAGCTCTCATACTATAAATGGTGCCCTTTCCACAATCTAGTCCATGCCAAATTTTTGCTTTTTTATTGGTCATTACACTGTTCAAAATAGCCTTCGACTGTAGTGTGGAAGTGCTATGCAGTGTTGATAAGCGCAAGAAAGCTGTGAAGTGCCTTACAAAGAAAATATATGTTAGGTAAGTTTTGTCCAAGCATGAGTTACAGTGATGTTAGTTGTGAGTTCAATGCTAATGAATCAACAGTATAAGCATACCTTGGAGATACTGCAGTTTCAGTTCCAGACCACTGCAATAAAGTGAATATCATAATAAAGCCAAGCAAATATTTTTTTGTTTTCCCAGTGCATATAAAAGTGCACTCACTATACCATAGTCTAGTACACAGTAACATTCTGTCTTGAAAAACAATGTACATACTTTAATTAGAAAATACTTTGTAGCTAAAATAATGTTAACCATCATTTGAGCATTTGGTGAGTCCTAATCACTGATCACAGATCACCATAACAAATATAATAATAATGAAAGAAGTTTGAAATATTGCAAGTATTATCAAAGTGTGACACAGAGACATGAAGTGAGCAGATGCTGTTGGAAAAATGGGGCCAGTAGACTGGCTTGACTTAGGGTAGCCACAAATCTTCAATTGATAAAAAAATGTAATTCTGTGAAGTGCAATAAAGGGAAGCACAATAAAATGATATATGCCTGTGTATATTGAATAAAGTTCCTATAGACAGAAATACACATAAAACAAGGTTACATATTGATCAGTTGAAGAAAATGTGACCAGAATCTTGCAGGAACCTAACCCTCTATCTCCCCTAGGAGCCATGGTTCAGTAGTTGCTAACTCAATGTTTGCGGTGACTTTATAGAACATAAGTGAGAATCGACTCTATCTGTGGAGTATTAATGTTTGCATTGATAAGAAGGAAAAAGAAAAATAGATTCTGACCCAAATGAAGCAGTCTAAAACTTAGTCGTACACCTGTGTACCCTCCTCTCCACAAATACCCAACCCTCTATCAAGCAAGGTGGTTAAATGTAAGACCCCGTTTTTGAGGATAGTCTAGTACCAGATAATTCAGTGTTCTTCCCTCTGAGATAAAGATGAAAGTAAAAGTTCAGCCTTAAATTCTGGGCCAACATGAAAGGTAGAGAATGCTACCACTCAGTAGTTTTACAAAAACCTAAGTGTCAACTCTAAAGTATTGAATCCAAGATGTAGGAAGTATGTATTAACTTCATTTTCTCCAAAGAAGGCAAGGCAAAGTGATGAGGCCCTGCTGTAAGTATACATTATGCTTGTATTGTACATTGTTATCTATTACTATGTAACAAATTATCCCCAAATATAGCAACTTACAACGAATATTTATTATCTTATAATTTCTGAGTCAAGAATTATGGAATAGCCTAGGTGGATGGTTCTGGCTCAAGACCTCTTGCAATGTTATAGTCCAATTGTAGACCAAGACTTCAGTCCTCTCAAGACTCAACAAAGGCTGAAGAATCAGCTTCTGAGTTCACTCAAGTTCTTGTTGGTAAGCTTCCATTCTTTGCTGGTTATTGATCAAAGGGCACCATCCTTCATCACATGGTCCTTTCCACAGGCTCTCTAAGTGTTCTTATGATATAATAGCTTGCCTCCCTGAGAGCAAGTGACCACACACACACACACGCACACACACATGCACATGCACATACACAGAATCAAGATAGAAGCAGTAGTCTTTAGAACCAAGACTTGGAAATGATACACCCATCTCTTCTGCCATATTCTGTTGATCACACAAGCTCTGGTACAATCTAGGAGGAAATTACACAAAAGTAAGACTACCTGGGGTGAGGATAAATGGGTAATATCTCTGAGGCTGACTACTACAATACAGTTTTATGAAAGTTTCAGTAAGATTATAGCTAAACCTGAAGGGGGGAGGGGAACAACCAGCAGGAAAAGATACATAGCATAGAAATAGGATGGAGAGCACCTCTATTCACAAATTTTTTAGTCAGTGACCTGATAAGCCTGAGGAAATTAGTTGTCTGCAAGTAGTGGTTGAAATGTGAGGAGGAAGACAGAAAAAGTGAAGAAAAATAGGTAACATTAGTGCTTGACTTAGGGAGAATCTGATTCATGTGGAGAATCACTTGGCCTTGCCAAGCCCAATTAAAAACAAAAACAAAAATCCCCACAAAAGACAGAGGTTGTTTTTTAAGTCAGTAAGTAAATGGATTAAAATTCTAAGTGATTGAAATCAGTGATACAAGATTTTTAGTCAAATGTGTCTACCTTTATTCAAGAAAATGCTATATAATCAAATATTTACCCAAACTAGTTACCCAACTCTTAGATGAAGAAGTTTCTTATCTAATTTCTGGACTCTTGGATAGGTCCGAACAGACATTTGGTACTGTTCCTTGTGCTTGGGGAGGAGGGCTACAAGATGTTTTTTACTTTGACAGAGCACACTGGACATTATTTGGCTCCCATTTCCTTACCTGAAATTCCCTGCCTCTCCCTTTTATACCAGAGATGCTATCCAATTATGTTTTCCTTTCTCATTTGGGACTTTGGAGAGGTACTTCCTGAATTCTCTTACAGAGCTATTGCAAAATAACCAGATAAAAAAAATGTAACCTGTAAAGACCTAGAATATGCCCAATGCTTAATTCCACTGGCTCATGAGTTATAACTTACAATTCTCTGGTATTAAAAAGCCTTGCTCCATTATGGTTTCCTAGGCTGTTTTCCAAATTCACATTCATAAGGAGGCATTGCAACTAGCAAATGGCAAAGAAGCCTCCCCCCTGATTCTGTGAGATTGTCTACTGTTACTACATGGCAAGCATTATGCTAAGTGACAGGTAAATATTCATATGCATGACAGCACTACCAAGGACGTATAATTGGTATAATTTGCCAAGGACATATATTTACAGCTTTGGCTTGAAACATTGTTTGAAACGTCTCTATGTCACCTGGGGGATGGTGGCAGTTTGCTCTGCTGTCACTCATGATAGTTATATGCTTTGGGAAGGAAGTCAGTCTTTCTTTCTCACTCTCATCCACCACAGGATTGGAAGCTTTTGGAGGTCAGAAACAACTTTGCTCTCTCTTTCACAGCATACTAGTGTATAGTAGGTGATCCACAAATATTGAGTAATTGCCACAAACCTTCTCTTCCCTGTCATAATACTAATTGCATCCAGTGGTGTTCAGTTCAAATCAATTTGATTCAACAAACATGTATTGACAACTTCTCATTCTGCTGGCATGAAACCAGTTATAACTTGTGCTTTCTGCCCCCAGGCAAATTCTCAAATATTTCCCCAAATTGAAAATCAAACAGTATCAGATCCCTTTGCCGGTGATCAGCAGGAGCCAGGTTGGAATTAGCAGCAACAATGAAAACAGCCCTGAGATCAAGAAAACATTGCTTTCTCTGAGCTGAGGTTTCTTTTTTTTTCTTTTTTTATTTTGTTTTATTTTTTTTAAAGATTTTATTTATTTATTTGACAGAGAGAGACACAGCGAGAGAGGGAACACAAGCAGGGGGAGTGGGAGAGGGAGAAGCAGGCTTCCCGCCGAGCAGGGAGCCCGATGCGGGGCTCGATCCCAGGACCCTGGGATCATGACCTGAGCCAAAGGCAGACGCTTAACGACTGAGCCACCCAGGCGCCCCATGAGCTGAGGTTTCTATTTCTGTCATTCTTTCACCTCACTACTTGTCCAGGCAAACATAACTAAGCCAAAACACTAGATTGGCTAAAACCGCAGCCTCTGGCCAGAATCTGGTGAAATGTCGCCATTGCACATAAGTTGATATCACTTATATGGTGAGATCTCTGATAATTTACTATTTTTACTAGGTTTGTCTTTAGTAATTAGTACTCTTGGACAGGACTTATGTATGCAAGTAAATAAATTCATACTGAGAAATAATGACTTTGAAAGTTTGGCCATTTTTATTCTGATGATGCTACTTTTTGAAAATTCATCTTCTGAAATTGCTTTCAGAATCAGTTTGAGAGCCACAAATAGAGTAAGCCAGGTACATTCTTTTTCTTTGCTCAGGTGTCACAGTTAATTTATTTTTCTTCCTAAATATTGCCATGCATGATACTCAACATTACTCAACCTCTTTGGCTAATTAAAGAAAATTTGGTGATTAAAAAAACAACAATAACAACTGCAAAACTATTTTCAAAGGATGTAGACTTTGGAATTTCATTGTGCAGTTTTTAGTGCATGGACATCTATTAACCGCTTGCCCCTCATAAATATAGCTGGTGCCAGTAGGAGAGACAGAAGTGGTTAGAATTTATTCAGGCACTATATAGGTAGAAAAAAAAAAACTAAGCATAGAATTGAGCTAAAAATTAGAGAAAATGAAAATGTAGTCATTTTAGCACAAACCAGTAAATACAGAAATCTATAAACTGATGATTCTTAGGATCAGTATGATTAGATCTATTAAATCCTTGACTGGCTCCAGATCTTAAGAAAACACTCATTCTGCACTGGGCTTAGAGCAGGGCAGAAACAAAGATAACTTCTCAGGGACTGAAGAAAAGATAACCCTGTGCCAGTGACAGGTTAGACGTGTCAATACAAGGCTAGTTGGTACAAACATGGAAGTCATTGGAAGACTACCGATGAACAGATAAGGTCAAAGTGATGCAGGACCACTCTGCAATGGTGACTAACAACAAGTCATGACAGAACAGATGGGATGAACTGTAGGAAGGCACCCAGAGCAAATCCTTTTGGCCCTGTTCTCTCCTTGTGTGTTTGTAACCAGTGTGACCACACCACCCTATTTACACCGCTGCTTGAAGCTGATATTTCCTTTCCATTCCCAGCATCACGGCCTGTCACATCCAAGCTGGATAACTGTAATTTCCTCTCCCCTAGACTTCCTAGTGTGAGCAGATGCTGTGATACCTCAAATTGTTATCTGTTACAATAAGAAAAAACATAGTTTAGGAAATACACTTTGCTACAGGAAAATAAATTCCAAGTCCTTTTCTTTATCAGCTGAAGAACCGTATGAAAGCTGGGCCTGTTAGTAAGTCCTACTTGAGAAGATCTGTGGTAATCCACAACCTCATATATGGAGACTTGGCAAATAGTCTTAATTATGGAAAGAAGAGAAATACATAGAATCTATACAGAAGTGTTCACATGGACACTCAATTGGTGGTGGGGGGCCGGGGGATAAAAAGAAGTCATATTCAGAAAATACTGGGATTCTACCATTTGCATAGAGGAACATCAATACGAAATATGCTTGCCATCAAGAAGTATTCACTTTGGTTGAAAAAGATTTTTTTTAAAAAAAGTTCGAAGTGACATATTATTTCAGCTAATAGATAATGAGAATTTTATCAGGAAAAGCCTGGAAAAGCAAACAAACAAACAAAAATATTTGACTTCTTCAGTTGCTGAAGGACAAGGCAGTTTCCAAATAAGGCAATAGCAACCAAAATATCTGAGTGCTATATAGATCTATTTTTAAAGAAAAATCTCTCAGTCACCTTGTACATGTTTTCCTATAGCAGGGAACGATCTGGGCTGGCTCCAATATAAGCCTGAGATGTGTGGAAGAGACAAGAAAGTAAGTGGATGGTAACCTAGAAACAAACGAATGAATTAGAAAAAAAAAATGAATTTTTGCAAAAGTGCTGCATGGTCAAATGTTACAAAACGCAACATACATTGTTCCTCCATCCTTTCCAAAATGCTATGCACATAGCAAACTAAAATCTCAAGAAATCTTAGTTAAAAAGGCCCAAAATGCTTTTTGAAGCCAACATATTTTTCTTTTTTTGTTTGTTTGTTTTATTTTTAATTTTTATTATCATGTTAACCACCATACATTACATCATTAGTTTTTGATGTAGTGTTCCATGATTCATTGTTTGCGTATAACACCCAGTGCTCCATGCAGAACGTGCCCTCCTCAACACTCATCACCAGGCTAACCCATCCCCCGCTCCCCTCTAGAACCCTCAGTTTGTTTCTCAGAGTACATAGTCTCTCATGGTTCATCTCCCCCTCCGATTTCTCCCCCCTTCATTCTTCCCTTCCTGCTATCTTCTTCTTCTTTTTTTTTTTTTAAGATTTTATTTATTTATTTATTAGAGAGTGAGTGAGAGAGAAACAGCATGAGAGAGGAGAGGGTCAGAGGGAGAAGCAGGCTCCCTGATGAGCCGGGAGCCTGACATGGGACTCGATCCCAGGACCCTGGGATCATGACCTGAGCTGGAGGCAGTCGCTTAACCAACTGAGCCACCCAGGCGCCCTCTTCTTCTTTTTTTAACATATAATGTATTATTTGTTTCAGAGGTACAGGTCTGTGATTCAACAGTCTTACACAATTCACAGCGCTCACCATTTTTCAAACTGAGAGCAGAATCATTTTTCTCTTTTTCTGTCTATTTATAACCAATGAAATTAATTTATGCAGAGCATACATTTTACGTACAATACTCCTGTAGTTGTTAAGAGCAAAGGCTTGCTGTCAGTCAGCAGAGAGTTGAAATCCCAGGCCTGCCACTTATTAGCAGTTTGATCTGAGAAACTTTCAAAGTCTCAAACCTTTGTTCCTTTTCTTTCAAAGGGTAAAAGTAGCATCCACGTTGGGTTGAGGAGGGTGCTGAGCTCAATTCCTGTTACAAAGAACACTGATTATTGTATTAATAACACATGAAGCACTTAACATTGTGTTAATTAAAAAGTGTAGGAAAGTCTTGCAGAAGCATGACTCTGCAAATCATCCTACTTATACAGCTGCATAGAGCCGTCATAAGGAAATCTGGACAGTCTGCCGCAAGACGCTGAGAAAGAAGTTGCTTGCCTGCTCTAGTCCGTCTCATACAACTCCCTACCATCCCACCCTCAGATTTTCATGTTTCCTTCTCGGCTTAGTAACATATACCAATCTAAGAAATTCTTCCTTAGAGTTTCTACATTGACCGCCTCCCCCAACAGCCCAACACTTTCAGTCAGACTTCTACCATGCACCAGGCGCTGTTTTCACAACACCAAAGACAAAAGCAAGAAGAATCGAACTATTTTAAATCCTCCCAATCGTACAAGGTCTGGCCTCTCTGGGGACCAGTGCAGGGAGCCCTGTGCTAGATCCAGGACCCTCTGGCATCCAAGGCAGCCCTAGTGTTGTTGCCCTTGAATCTTGGGAAAGCTGTTTAGTGTATGTGAGCTGTAGATTTCTCACAGATAATACCTGGCTGTGCATGTTCAGCTTTCAAATTCATAACAAACTCCCCTCACTTCTCTTCTTAGAAAAATAGCTGATTTTCCTTAAAAACTTGTGCCCCAATTACTCACCAGAGATTCCACATCTAAAAATTCTATATTTAGAATATGAAATTAATTATTTTGTAATCATAAGTTTTTAAAATGTATATAGCTGGCTCTGTATGATGATGGGATGTATTTGTGGACACCAAGGGCTACCTTGTCTTTTTGAGATGTTAAGCTTGTGAAAAGCAGGTAAATGTTTGCTTTTCTTTGAATTTCACAGCACCTGAACCAACATACTACATTTTGGGGAGTCTTTGATAAAGGCATGGGAAAATTAGTAAAATAGTGACTATCAAGTAGGGTTTTGAAAATTCAAAACATTTTTGGCATTTTTTTTTCTATTTATCCTGCCATAAAGCTCTTATCTCATATTAAAAGGTGAGATAATATAATAACTTAAAGAAGATTCAAAATTGTAATTCAAATTTTATCATGGTAAAAGGTTCTAAATACAACAAATAAACTATACATTATTATTTTTAGAATATATTTAAGAATATATTTAGAGTATGTTTTAAAATATAGTCTAGATTTAGGCTATCTAAAAAATAATCTTGCTTCTGTCACTGCCCATTATAACAAATACAATCTCACGTTTAATTGTGAATCAAAATAACTTCTTTCCAGGAAAATAATTACTTATTCATTTAATTCTTAAGTGGGTAAAATTCATGAATTACTCGATTAAAGACATTTGAAGGTGCTGAAAAAATGTGAGGATAACAGTAATCATAGCATGAGCGCTCAGATGTTGATGTTACACTGTACTTATTCAATATACACAAATGCTACAAATTGTCAATGTTTATAGTGATATTAAGAAAAAAACACTATATTTCTGAATTCCTCCTCCATAAAGAAATTGTTGTGTTATCATAAACTGAAGATGTGTTATAATAACAAAACTATCACAGTGTAACCCTTGCTCAGACAAATGTTTAATTTGCAGTTTAACCAAATAACTCACTCCCCTAAGAGACAGGAGAAATCTAGAGAGCCAAACCAAACTGCTTCTTCTACAGATTAAACCCAGAGAGGCCGCCTAAGACCCCTGAGAACCCATGGATTTGAAGCTGGAAACTCTGTCTCTTGGCTTCATAATCTATCTATATGCTATATTTACCTGAATCCTTTGCAATTTAAACTTTCTACCTGTAGATGTACCTGTTCAATTCCTGAAATAATAGTTTAGCTCATACAGTTTCCTATGCTTTGGGTTTCCATTTACAAAACATTAAAAAGTAATGTAGTTCTCAGTTAGCATTCCCCATTGGTAGAACTCATAATACAAACTCTGTAATAGCCAAAATATTTATTATAGAAAAACCACTTCTATTCTGATATTATATTTTTACATTGAAGCTTTTCTCTTCAGGCAAAAAGACTTAACAATTCTGATAGAGAGAATGCAATTTAAAGACCATTTAAAGTGATTTAACTTTTTTTTAATGTTCAGTTTAAATATGAAGGAAAAAATCCCATCCCCCTTAACTAGTATTCTAATTAGGGCAAATTGAGAATTTTGTTCCAGCTATTAGGAGAGAAGTTCCTGTAAATTGACAATCATGTTTAAAAACTTTCTGTTTGCAAAATAAAATATGTCACTGTATAATAGTCTAGAACATGGGCTGAATTCACTAAAACAGCATCTCCTTTTCTCTCCATCTGTCCCTTTTTAGTGGCTACTCATCAGCTGTTGTGAGCTGATCATGTACAAGGTGTGCATGAGATGATGTTCTTTGGTTTTGCAATGAAATGAATTCCCTCTGTGACTCTTAACAGTCTACTGTAAACTGGCAGCTTGCCATCTGGAAAAACTGACACTTGGCTCCCCTGGGCTCGCTGAGCAGCATTGCTGCAAGATAAGCGCTAGGAGCTGAAGAAGATGGAAATGGGAAGCACAAACTGCTTGACACAAATAAAATGGCACAGCTAGTCTGCTTTTAAAGTAGAAGAGGGAAAAACAAAAACAAAAACAAAAATCAGGACTCTTGGCCTTTCAAAAGAATTCTATTTAACATCTTTTCTCAAAAAAGACACATTAGAACTCAAAGAAGAGTGCAACTATTTACTTTTTACTGACTTGTTTAAAGAAACAGAATAGCTTATGAATGAGGACTAATGGAAGCTGATCAGTGTAGGTACAGTGAGGCTCATTTCTACCATAAACAGCAAAAGGATAAGCACTTAAATTTGGATTCATTGATTGATCAACTTTATACAGTGTTTTTTTAATCTCTTATACTTCCAAACAAGTTTTAATTTTTCATGAACTATTTCCTCAAAAGATAAAAATGTAACCTCTTTTTAAAATAACAATTTGCTGGGCGCCTGGGTGGCTCAGTTGGTTAAGCAACTGCCTTCGGCTCAGGTCATGATCCTGGAGTCCTGGGATCGAGTCCCGCATCGGGCTCCCTGCTTGGCAGGGAGCCTGCTTCTCCCTCTGACCCTCCTCCTCTCATGCTCTCTGTCTCTCATTCTCTCTCTCAAATAAATAAATAAAATCTTTAAAATAAAATAAAATAAAATAACAATTTGCTTATGCTTAAAATAGACAATATTACTATTGTTTATACTGTTAAAATTAATCAAACTGCCAATTCCCCTTTGATTAAACACTCACTACGAAGAAGGCAGAGATACTATAATACATGAAATACTATATTATATCTAGGTGTAGAATCTGTACTTTATATTGGGACCCCAACATTAAAAGCATGTTGTTGTTGTTGTTTTTAAAGATTTTACTTATCTATTTGAGAGAATGAGAGAGAGTACAGGAGGGAGCAGGGGATCTTGGAGACAGAGGGAGAGGGAGAAGCAGACTCCCCGCTGAGCAGGAAGCCTGATGCTGGACTCGATCCCAGGACGCTGAGATCATGACCTGAGCCAAAGATAGATGCTTTACTGACTGAGCCACCCAGGCGCCCCAAAAGCATGTTGCTGTTTTATAACTCTTTAAAATGTACAAGCCGTTTAATGATATATAGTTCTTATTAAGTACTTGTGATATTCTAAATGCTTAAAATTGACTACGTTAACTTCCCTCATGATCCTATGAAATTTTAAATAGTATGTGTGTAAGCTAAGCAACTGTCCGAGGATACTTATGGAATAGGCAGGTAGCTTGACCCTGACACACATACTCTCTCTCCCCCAGCTGACCCCTGCCTGTATATAATATATACATAATTGAATGCCTGCTGTATACTTTCCCATGCACCCCTTCTCCCTGGTTATTACTGCAGTAAATGAAGAAGAAAATATCAAATTAAGAGCTACAAATACAAAAGCGCCCCAGTCTCCAAGAAGCAGCACATTCTAAGATTATATTTCACACCCAAAATCAAATTCTAATTTTTCAATCTACTGTTTTTGTCAGGTAAAGCTTATGATCTTGTGCTTACTTTGGAATTGTCTTTTACTAATACTAATACTTTTACTCATACTAATATTTTACTTTCATAAAACCATTTGTATACTTACTTTAAACCATTTATAATAGTAACTTTGTACAACAAAAGGGAAGCACTCCTTGTTCCAAATAACATCACTGCAATTTGTATTAAATAATAACATAAATGATGGGTACATTCAAAAACACAAGGACTCTAATATTTCTTCCTTTCTGGAGAACTCCTTTCTTCTCTATAGGAGTTATGTGTCATATTTTAAAGAATATTTATATATAATCAGTATTATTTCCAAGTCCCAAATAGGATCTAGTGAAAATACTACTGCTAAGTAAAGATTAATTGATGAAGTCCTCTCAAGTTCTAATTCAGTGATCTGTAGCCTTGGCTGCATTAATATGACCTGGGGAGCTATTAGAATCCCAAGATGCAGGCCATACCCCATTTCAATTATATCAGAATCTGTTGGGGGTGGGGCATATGTTTTTAAACTTTCCCATGATTCCCAGCATACAGTCAAGATTGAGAACAATGATCTAATTTGACTTAATTTTGCTCACTATGTTTCCCCAACACTACCTTAATTAGGCAATTACTTCCAGGTCCTATGTTCAGACAAAAGAAGCAAATAAGCAATGAGCCCCCAGGTAGTAGTGGTATTAGTACTTGGAAAAGTAAGATGTTTGCTAAAATCAACTGTATCTAGAAAGTGATAGGCTTAACTGCTCAAATTAGGATTCTAGATACACTGGATTTTTTTTTTTTTTTTTTTTTTAGCATTTTATAAGGGAGCAAAGTAGCTTAGTGGGAAATTTCAGATTGATGCTATGAATTTTTATTTTTTTATTTTTTTTGTTTATTGATATGTAATATGATTGTATATATTTATATATACGCTATATATTCTTAACATGTATTTTATATACCAAGTTAATAAGTATATTTTTATGTGCTTAATTTTAAGCTTCCAGAAAGAAAAAAACAAAAAACAAAACAAAACAAAAAACAAAACCTTTGAGCACTTGTGTAGCTGGCAATAATCACTGAAGCATACCTCTTACTGTTAGATTAACTCAATATGGAACAATTTTTTTAAAGAAAGGGCTTAAAATTTGAGAGGAAAACACTAATGAAGAGAGAGTAAAGGAAGAGAGGAATTTGGAATGTGTTAAAAATATATATATAAAACTACATACCTGCTTCCTTGCATATTTTATTATATTACCTCTGTCCTGAGATCACCATTTTCTGTTCATTTTCAGAAATGGGTCAGGTAAAGAGTAAGAAATAATTATCGGAACTTTGACTCAGTGAAAAGTCTAAGATAAGAAATCCCTTATTTTTAGCCTCATGGGTTGCTGCAACGACTAGAGTATAAGAAAGGATACTGGGGCAGCTGGGTGGCTCAGTAGGTTACGTGTCTGCCTTCAGCTCAGGTCATGAATCCAGGGTCTTGGAAGGGAACCCCGTGAGGTGGGGGGGGGGGGTCCCTGCTCAGCAGGGAGCCTGCTTCTCCCTCTCCCTCTGCCCCTCCTCCCTGCTCGTGCTCTCTGTCTCTCAAATAAATGAATAAAATCTTAAAAAAAAAAGCAGGATATTGTGAGCTAGTGCATTTTTTGTTATTATGAAAGTTTAAATCTCAGATGATTCCTTAGAGTTCTTCCTGTCTAGTCTACTAGACTCATGGTTAAGTGGCTTTCCCCAGTTCACCTTTTTCTCACCCCATCTTAGTTCATATTTGGCCTTCTATGGGCAGTGGTCATCAATCCCCAACAGAAGGTGTCCCCATGCCTGGCTATCACACAGGCTAAAAAAGATGGGTTGATCAAAGGTCATGTGGATGTAATCCAAGAGACATCCATCTAGATCTGTTCCATTTAAGCTCCTATTTCTCCCTCTAACAGCTTCCCCTAGTAGAGTGGTATAAATGCTCATGCCTAGAATAGAAATCACACACTTGAATATAATCAGGTTTCCTTTTCCCTGGGGACAGAATAAGCCTGAACTTCCCCAGAGTTTTGAGCGTACTGCTGATAGTATGTACTTTAGCTGTTAGTCAATTTACTTTGCTAATGCAATTGGCAATAAAGACAGGAAAATAACCCAAATTAGTCACATATACCTTTATTTAATGCAAACATCAAAATCAGAAAACATTTAAGAAAGGTAGGTCCTGTCTTTCCTACTTGAGCAATTCATTATGAAAGCTTGTTCTTTTAACATAGTTTCTAGCTTCAATCATTTTCAACTCAAAAATATAAGTTGAAAAATACAGTGTGCTAGAAGACAAGAAGAATTTGTCTTCATTTTTTTAAAAACCTGCCCTTGGGGAGCTTCCACTATAGTCATGCACAAATAATCGTGTGCCATGGTATAATGGGAAATTGAAAACAGTTTAAAAGCAGTAAAATTTAAAGACAAAGACTATTAAATGAACTGTCTGCAAGGATAAGTGGATTTAAACATCATGCCTTGGCTAACCTCCTGAATTCTCAAAGGAATACTGAGGATGTAGAATCTAGGTAGGCTCTGTTTTTCTCAAGCCCCAAACTCTTCATCTAACATGAATAGAGAAAGCTTTCTCCATAAAAGTTGAATGTGCTTTATAAGTTAAGTGGCAGACAATCTATGAGGTTGTCACTGGGAAGCCTAGGTTCTTTCTGTAAGCACATCACTTATTAATTTCCTACCAAAATGTGTGTCTTTCCTTCCTTACTGCAAGATGACATAGGCCAAATATCTCCTTCCTTATCAACAAATCAGTAGACATTTAGTCTGGGATGGAATCACAAAATGAAAAAGTACTTTAGTTTTTAGACAACTTAATCTGAGAGAAAATCCTAACTTTTCAGTAATGTTTTCTTGTCAACCACTCACTAGCAACATTCAAAGTCTGATTAAATTTTGCAGGTAGAGATATGTATTTTTTTTTAGAACTTGAATCTAGAATTAAGTCATGACTTACCAAAATGTACTTAAATATCTTTTTGCTAAAGGAAGAAAAATGTGTTAGATAAAAGCAAACAAAACAAGCCTAGCTTATATGAAGAGTCCGGCTCTGTCAGTTCTTTAAGTCCCTAGTTAAGTATGTTGAGATTACATTAAGAAGTTAATAATCTGTAAGATAAAACAAGAAAAAATTAGAGAATGAGTAATACTGATGGAATAGATTCCAGTCCGAACTTGAGGTAAAAGTCATCTTACCTGAAGAGTGGTAGGTAAGTGGTGGGAAGCCAAAGGTAGCCACAACTGAAAACTGTCCTTACATTAACTTTAAAGGCTCAGAAAAGGATGACACAAAATATTGTATGAAGTTATCCAAACTGCATTTACTTTTTTTTTTTTTTAAGATTTTATTCATTCATTCGAGAGACAATGAGATAGAGAGAGAGCATGAGAGGGGGGAAGGTCGAAGGGAGAAGCAGACTCCCTGCCGAGCAGGGAGCCCGACGCGGGACTCAATCCCGGGACCCCAGGACCACGACCCGAGCCGAAGGCAGTCGCCCAACCAACCGAGCCACCCAGGCGCCCCAAACTGCATTTACTTATTAAACCATCCTCGTAAACTTATTCCCCTGGAAAATATATCTGTCCCAAATATTAATTAGGAAGTTAATTAATTAATTAATTAGGAAATTCACGCAGCGTGAGTACCAATGTGATAAAACACACTGGGAAAGTAGCTGTTTCATCAGAGGAAAACAGAGGTAAGAGGTGTATGTGGTCCCGAAGGACATCTGATGATTTGGGGGAGCCTCTACTGCACTTAACCCCCATGCACACTTACAGGTGCAGCAAACAGAGCTTGCCTGATAAGCCTTACAACATATGCTTGAATACTCACAGTGGTTACAGCTCTCAAATCCAAAGGACACCAAGCTGTGTATGGCTCAAGCCACTTAACACTCGCAACACAAGCAGCAAGGAGCCCTCTTGCTTCCATATCATCCCTTCATGTAACCCGCAGCCTTAGTGGGCACGCACAGTGCCATTCAGCTGCCATCCCATGTCTTCCCCATTTTGTATCTGACGTGTCTGAACTTCTCCATAATCTCGAGTAGTAGCCGACAGCAGGACCTGTCACACAAGCAGCACAACTGTGTTTGAGTGAATATCACAGTGGCCCATTTTTTTGTCCAGTGACAGAACCCTCCTGGTGAATGTTTCTGAAACGACATTTGAGATGACAAGGGATGAAAATCCCCAAGTCAGAGATCATAGTTCTTGGGGTTTCCAGAGCCGCATTGTTGTCAGTAAAACTGGCTGTGTGCAAAGATGTTGCAACATGGACAGCCCCCAAATCAATTCATCATCACAGGCCATGAAACTCACTTGTGGCAAAATCAATACAGACTTTCAGGCTCCCTGAGAAAGAGTCAGAGAAAATTTTATTTACTCTTTTACTTTGCAAATGTTACCTTTAAATCCAGTGAGGAAAACTGTATGTTGGACTTCCCTATAAAGTTGAACAACAATAAAAATAGTGTCCATATTCTAGGAAAGAAGTAATCTAAGATGTTTTCAGGGCCCGGAAACTCACCATTTCAATCTGATGTTTTGACAGAGAAATAAAAATAGGTTTATAATGATAAATAAAGCAATCCTGATAGGTTAAAGATTGTACCAAAATGGAAAAGATCTGAAAAGTGGCATTTATACAAAAATGAAAATATTATTGTGTTGTTATTTCACACTCATGAATTTCAAGTATTTTAACCACTGCAAACTAATTTATATATATATAAAGTCCAAGGAAAATATAGGGTGAGGAGTTGTGGTTTCTGAGACAAGCCTGTCATTATAATAGTTTGGTTAAATAATAACACAAACTAACAATATATACTTGAGTCAACATTTATTTTTCCAGGCACTGTGCTAAGAGCTGTATGTATTTTTGTAAATTAATCTTTATGGTAACCAGTGAAGTAGACACTCTTAATATCTTCATTTTACAAAAAAAAAAAAAAAGTGATCAATTGAAGGATAACAGAAATAAGTAATGGCACAAGGATTCAAAGCTAATAAGTAGTTGAGCTAAAGTAAGAACCCAGGAAAAGTAACTCCAGAGCAGGTGCTATTAAACACTATGGAAATGCAGATGGAAGCCTTCCCTTCCCCCACCCCCCCAGTCAACTGTAAGAGTTTTGTGTCTAAACTCAATGATTTTGGGGAAATTACTTATAAAATGGACAGATTTTTGTCTAATGGCATTTGATATTACTATTAAAATTACTGCTATACCCGGGGCGCCTGGGTGGCTCAGTTGTTAAGAGTCTGCCTTTGGCTCAGGTCATGATCCTGGGGTCCTAAGATCGATCCCCGCCTCCGGCTCCCTGCTCAGCGGGAAGCCTGCTTCTCCCTCTCCCACTCCCCCTGCTTGTGTTCCCTCTCTCGCTGTCTCTCTGTCAAATAAATAAATAAAATCTTAAAAAAAAAAAAACAACTACTGCTATGTGTTAGCTTTGTGGGCTCCTTGAAATTGCTCAAGTGTTAATGAAATTAATGAAAGGATTCTCTAAAGAGAAAAAAAATTGTTTCTAGGATACTCACTATCATCAATTTATCTAATTCTAGAAATACTCCAAACCATTCTTATCCAAGCCGTGGTATCAAACTTCCCAAAATTAATCCCAGTGGATATTAGCTAAAAAATGAAAGATAATACCAATTTGCTTTAACAGCCTTGGCAATCTCTCTCTCTCTCACACACACATACACACACACATCAAATCTAAATTCTGGGGTTGGTCTGGCAATGCTACATAAGTTCCATTCCTCAAATTAATCTAATATTGATTTACTATTATATTGCTGCCCCTTTCATTTTGAAGCTTACAATGTAATTGTAGTTGTTTACTAAATTAAAACCAATTTTCACAGAGGCAATGTTTAGAAAACAGATGGATTCATCTCATACAAAAAGCACTTCAAATTTATTCTGGCACTTTCTACAGAATGAAAGAACACAACATAAAATGCATAGTATGCTATGTAAAAATAAATCAACACATTTCTCATCAAACATCAGCCTAGATTTTGTGGTCAGAGAATTTCCACAGAGCAAATCACTTTTGCCATCCTGACAAGTGTTTTAGGGGTGTTAGAGGAATACTATATCAGTTTCCTAACTGGACATATTACTATATTCAGAGATATTCCGAGGTCTAGTTTTCTGCTTAACAGTACTCAAAATTTTGTAGGAATTCAAGCATTTGATGGTTGGTCCATTACAAAAAAAAATGATGTTTTAAATACAGCTTGCTAGTAACATATGGAAACAAAAGGACACCACTAAACTGCAATCAAATTGCTGTATTTTGTTTTATAACACAAGTCTATAGCTGAATGGAATTTAAGATCCTAAAGTCAAGAATATATTTACTTTGAACAAGTTTGAGAAACAGAAAATTTGCAAACCTGCTGCTGTTTAAATTCCCAGTTCTTTTAGGACAAAATTCAGCCACAGATTTAAGGTTCCTTTTTGTTTCTGTTTTTGCTTTTTCAGCAAATTTCACGAGTACTTATGCAGTATATACATAGAATGAATGCACTGGGGTATGACTTCTTTCAGTATGGACATTAACAACAAGGTTCTGAAAACTATAAAGAAAAATATCTCTTCTCTCCATATAAAAGAATCCCAACCTGTTATTGAGAACCTTGATAACAAACACATATTTTTGTATTTTCCACTTACAATATATATTTTTTATATTTTAAAATATATTGTAGAATAATTGAGTAAAAGAGTACCATTACCCATCCTTTAGTAAATGTAAGCAGATGTATATTGATGTTTATTTGCTTTTTTCCCTCCTAGAACCTCAGGTCAAGTGTTCTTAACCGCTCATCCGCAGATCCCCACTAATAAGGCAGCATGAAGACTGCCTGTGTTATTTCATTTCAGAATTTCTTCCTGCAGTAATATACCAGTACCAGCTGGGGATCATGTATGCAGTATCTGCCTCCTACATCATTTACTGAGGATGGCTTTAACTCTCTTCAGAGAAAATTTATTTCTGTTTTTCCCAGTAAGAAAGCCCACTTTTGTCCATGTTCACAGATTATTGTTAAAGATTTAATTGGTCCGATAAAATACTAACATGGTTTCAGCTTCTCCATTGCTATGATCAAAACAAAGTGCACTGGTAAGATATGGGCATAGGATTAGTCCAAAGTTGGGCCAAAGAACAAGGTAGATTGTATAATTTAGAGGATCCTTGAGAATTTATATGAAATCAAATTATAACCACCAGAACCAATCATTTTAGTCAAATTACTAAGAATTGAATTAACCCCAGAAAGCTATAGATAATATATTTCTACATGGACAAGAACTAGGTATGCAAATCCATGTTCATTTCTGTAACATATTTCGTATTTAGGATAAGGCAAGCAATTGTATATATAAAATTAGATTGGGGTTTTAGCTAATTGCAAGTTAATTAGATTCAATTGTATTATAATGGAATAATTACAACCAAAATAAAAAAAATTAAAACCATTATCTATTCATTTATTCAAAGTAAGCATTTTATTTGTTTTATAAAACAAATAAGAATTATTTACTATGTATAGAAAGTTTGCTAGACATTAGGTATACAGTAGTAAATACGGTAGATATTTTTCCTACCCTCATGGAGTTTATATTCTAGCAAGGAAGACAAACAATTAAATAAGATATTTCAATGGTAGATGGTAAGCTGGTACGTTTTAAGATAAAGAAGCACATGGGTTATGAAAACTCCATGCTAGAGGAACTGCTGTAGTTAGAGAGGATCTAAAAGAAAGAAAGAAGAGTTATCTTGTGAAGGGAAGGAGAAAGGTATGACCTAGGAAGTAGAAAGAGCTGATTAAAGACCCAGAAGCAAGAGAGAGCATAGCACAATGAAGAAACTAAAAGAAGTCAAGTGTAGCTGGAATACAGAGTGTGAAGGTGAAAAGAAAAAGATACCAGGAAGAAGGAAGAAGTAGTAGTAAGACCTGGAAAGAGCTCATAAGCAAAGTTGAAAATATTTAGCTTTCAGAGGGATAACAGGAAGCTTTTCGAAATGTTTAAACGTAGGTTCAAACTTTGTGGTAAGATGATCATGATGTTTTAGAAAGATTATTTTAGATCTGGATATAGGCTTTATGAATGTGGGATTCCCAAATAGGAAGGGGATATGTAAACTTTGATCTGAGCATGGTTGAGAAACTAAACTTTAATGTTTATCCCATCCTTAAAATTTTAAAAAAAAAATCATTTTACTATATCCCTGGGAACTTGTCTCTGCCCCACACTCCATGTGGGGAAAAGAAATTTAATAAAACTAAGACTATCCCAGATACAAGAGTAGGCTCCAAATTTATGTAAGAGTATGGAAACTAAAATCCTAAAATGATAATTTATCTTTTAAACAGGTCCCAGGTCAGTGAAAACCCTGGATTATTCATTAGAATTTTTAAAAATGGAAATTCACTATATAACTTAAAAAAAGCTGAACTAAAAATTAACTCAAAAGAAAAAAGCTAAAGTCACACAAGCAAAACATCCAAAGGAGTGAAAGGCAGCATGCATAATAGTGTGTAGGTTTAGATTCCCTGCAATTTCATATAAGAGTAATTCTGAAAACAGATTACAAAACACATATATTTAAAGAAACTGAAGAGATGAAAGAGGATTAAAAATGGTAAAGAATTTTTTTAAAAGGGGAAAAAACAAGATTAGAAAAGAATCAAAATGAACTTGTAAAAGTGAAAAATACCATTGCAATTAAACACTCAATGGGCAAAAGATGGAGCTGAGAAAATCACCCATAAATTGGGTGAACAAAGAAACAAAGATGAAAAATATGAAAGATCAATTAAGATATGGAAGGTAGAATGAGAAATCACCACAAAAATTAAATATGTGATTTAGGGAGAAAGAAAAGAAATAGGAAGAAGAATGATTTAGTGAGAAAATTACTGAGAATTCACCGGAAACGCTGGAAGTCATAAATACTAAAAAACCATGAGTTTCAATAAACTAAATAAATACAAAGTAAGAACTAAATGCATCGTAATGAAACTACAAAATAGTGTAGGAAAGTAGAACATCTATAGAGCAACAACAAACACACAGATTACCTCCAAAGAAGCAACCATTGCATTGAGGGGATTCTTTCTGAAATTAACAATAAAGGCCAGTGGAGTACTTACTATCTTCAGTGTGCTTCAGCTCTTGGTGTAAAATCAAGTACCTATAAATCGTCATAAAAACTGAGGACAAAGTGTATTTTCAGACCAAAAAAATAATAGCAGCCTGGTATTTTCCACTCATACATATTCAGTTTCATAACAACTAAACATATATTTCTGCAAAAAGGGATTGAACCCCAAATGACAGAGTATCACATAAGAAGCAGTGGTAAGGCGATTATGAAAACTGTGGGTGAATGAAATTTACAACTAACTGAGGATCATTAAAAACATGGATTTAAAATACCAGATGAGAAAAAATACCTTGTAAAATGAGAGGGGTGTAATCAGAGCTAACATGTTCTTAGGTCCATGTGTTCTTCATAAGAAGGGTAGAAATATTGGTAAACTTTAGATTTAATTCAATTATGTGGTTTAAAAAATAGACTCACTATCAGATAGAAGTGGATCGTGTAGCCTCTTAATTAGTACAAAAGGGAAAAGGAAGTAAATAAAAATTGATAGGTTTAATAGAAGAATGGAAAGACTAAGAAGTAGCAAACTCATCATAAATAGAAGATAGAAAATAAAATAGTAGTAGAAAATAAAATAATAGAATTAATTTCAAATATGTCAGTAATAATGATAAATGTAAGTGAATTAAAAATGAATGACCCCTTAAAAGACAGGAATTCCCAAGTTGGATTTTTCAAAATCCACCATTATGCTGTTTATAAATGTCACATTCGGACATAATGAGGCAGAAATGTTGAAAGCAAAAGGATGGAAAAATGTATCAGGCATATGCTAACCAAAACAAAACAAAACAAAACAATCAGCAGCAACAACAAAAAAACCTGAATAGGAACAGTAATGAAAACAAAATAGACCTTTATTAAAAACAAGCAAGGAATAATTACAACAAAAACATATTTAGGGTAACCAAAGAAACAAAGCACTAAGAAGATATTTCTGAAAATGGAGGTCTGAAAAACACAGCCCACAAAAACAAGGAGCAAAAGAGGTGAAGATGGAAATGTGCATGGCAACTCCATTTCCAAGTACTGTGCAGACCTTCCAGAAAGTATTACAGATGTGCACAAAGAGACATGTCCATGTTTGTTCAGGTTAACAACGTTTGCACAGAATTAGAGACAACCTAACTGTTCACAAATAAGGAAATGGATAATGGAATAATGTTATATTTGTAAAATGGAAAACTAAATTTTGGCAAAAAATATAAATAACACACTAGATCTGTATATCAACATGTGTAAATCTCAATAACAAGGTTGAAGAAAAGTATGTTCATTATGATAACTCTGTAACTTTGAATCATATACTATCTATTTTTCATGGCCACATACTTAGATGGGGAAAGACCAGGGATGATGTACAATAGCTTCAGAATGGTTGTTATATCTGAAGAGAGAATAAACTATACTGAGGGGGATGGACAAACCACCAAATTCTCACTGAAACTTTTCATTACATCTCACATCTGGATAGTTAGCATGAAGCTCTTTCATGGGCCTGCATGCTCAGAGTATCTTCCCTAATCAGAGAACTAAAGTTAAAACAAAATCTAAATTTCTTTAATCTTTGCTTTTCCTGAGATTAATCCAATTAAGCCAACGATGGGGACTCGAGCAGTAGTCAGTGAAATGCCTCAAGATATATGTTATTACAATAACTTTCTGGGGGTATCAAATTGATAGCAAATATACGTCTCAGGGACAATCCCACTTGGTTTGAAAGCACATTAACATTGAAATCCTTACAAGTGAATTGATTACAAACCTAATCTAACATAGTTAATTTAAAGCACATTTAAAGGACAGTGAATGTGCTTTCATTTAGTGTTTGGCTTCAGCATCCTGGCAAAGTATGAGAGAGAGAGAAAAAAAAGAGTAAGAAAGCCTTGATCTCTAGCTGTTAGGCAACCAGCTTGTTCCAGAAGGTTTTTGCTGTTAAACTGTTCTCAGCTCATCATAGGCCACAGATTCTAATCAACACAAGTCCCTTGACAAATGAGGAGGAATGTGGACTGACCTACCCTTAAAGGTATAAAGCTATTTCCACCTCATTTTTAAATAGAGCCTAGGGGCCAATGGCATGGTAGAATAAACAGGATACTTTCAAAGTTTAGTGTTTCAAAAATTTGTCCCAATTAAAAAAAAAAACAATAATTAAATGTGGCAGTACAGTGCTGCGTACTTTGCTCTACAAAAGCATCAACTGGCAAGCATCTCAATTAGGTACATAAACAACCAGGAATTGCTCATTTAATTAATACTAATGTAGAGCTTTAGTAGAAAGTTTTCACAGTAGATAGATTTCCCTGCTCACTCTAACTTTGTAATTTGAATTGGTTTTGTTTTGTTTTTTCAGTTCAAAGTGCCTTTTTTTTTTTTTTTTAATTCATGAGAGACAGAGCGAGAGAGAAAGGCAGAGGGAGAAGCAGGCTCCCAAGGAGCAGGGAGCCCCATGCGGGACTCGATCGCAGGACCCTGAGATCATGACCTGAGCCGAAGGCAGACGCTCAACCATCTGAGCCACCCAGGCGCCCCAGAGTGCCTTTTGAACCAACTACAAGTCCTTCATAATTTGGTAGAACTTGGAAGGAGGGCATCTAATACAATTTCTGTTAACATGTTTGTCTAATACTTGGAGGTAGGAAGACGGCGGCGCAGGGGTGGGAGGGTGGGAGGGGTGGCGCTATCCGTATTCTCCTGGAAAGGAGATTTGATTATGAAGGCATTTTAACATTCAAAATGTCAGTAACCACAAGCTACTGCCAAACTGGTAGAGAATATCATCCACATTGTTATTACAGAAGCTTATCTTCTCACATTCACATTATGTCGATTTTCTTTATCATCTGACCACCATGTTGATCTGTTGAGAATCATTTTATTCCATTTGACTGTTACCTCCATGAGGCATGAACTATGTTTAGCTTATTTGTTATCGTGTCCTCTGGCATTCCACATCTGTGGGAGTAAATGGAGAAAAAAGGGAAGGAATGGCCAGTAAAAGAGAGGAACAGGGAAGGTGTTTTGAAAAAAGACACACTTGGTTCAATGATGGGCATGTTAAATTAGAAGAGCCTTACAGATATCTAAGAAAGATGATTAATAAGTAATTTGCAATGTATTTTAGAGCTCAGGAAAGAGCTCTATAAAATTGAGGGCCATAAGCATAGGAACAGAGGTGGGAGTGGAAGCATAGTAATGAAATGGTCAGCCAGGAAAACTATGGCATGAGAAGAAGCCTTGCGAATAGAAAGTCTAACAAATATCACCATTTAATAGATACTTACTGGAAAAGGAGAATATGAAGGAGGCAAAAGAAAACCAATAAATAGCTGTTTCATAGAAGACATGGGAGAAAGAATGTCATACAACTGTTGCCTTGAAAGCAAAAGTTATGGGTTCCAGGGGAAAATATTGATGGTGGTAATAGTAGATAAACTGCAAATATGAATATAAAAGGGAATTAAGGATGCCTTTAACAAAGTGCCCAGGAGTTGGGGGGCGGGCACAGAATACTGTAGGCAGAAGGCAATTTGAGAGGAATGTGGAGGTCTTTGCTAGAGCCACAGTAATTCAGACACATCACAAAGTTCATTCTATAGATTATGGCCTTCTCTACTTTTTGAAAGTTTTATTGTATCTAACAGGCATTTTGGCACAATGGAAATATTTCCATCTTATTATGCTGAAGGGCAAAGGAAATTTCATGTGACTAATGATAACTCACAGAAAATTAATTAATGAACAAAAGAATGATTTATGAAAATGTTGTCAAAGTTGGTTTGTTTCAAATTATTCATAGGACTATGCTTTTACTTATATTTGATACATTAAATACATATATTTACATATGAAGTTGTTAGAAAAATATAAATATATTTAATTTCTCACTACTGCTCTGTAGAGAGTTCGTGTACATTTTATTTATTTATTTATTTTTAAAGATTTTATTTATTTATGTGACAGAGAGAGACACGGCGAGAGAGGGAACGCAAGCAGGAGGAGAGGAAGAAGCAGGCTTCCTGATGAGCAGGGAGCCCGATGCAGGGCTCGATCCCAGGACCCTGGGATCATGACCTGAGCCCAAGGCAGATGCTTAATGACTGAGCCACCCAGGTGCCCCTTGTGCAAAATTTAAATAACAAGTATGATTTGAAGGATTGCAGTTCTTTTCAAAATGTGTCCTTATTTTCAAGAAAATAAGTTAAAAACTACTATAAGCTTCACCTTGGTCAAACAAATACTGAATTTAAACAGCTACAATTACTAGAAGTAACCCAACCCTTTGCTAATTTGTAGTTTACTTCATTCATATTCTTTATTTTTCTAAACATAAGTTTTTCCATAGTATCATTTTTAATTGAATAAATTTGATATGGAACATTGAATAAGTTTAAGTGCACAGCACGGCATTAGTTTGATACATTTATATATTGTAATGGTTACTGATATAGAGATATTTATCATATTATATAATTATAGTACAATATTATTGTCTATATTCATTATATTGTGCATTAGATCTCTATGGCGTACTTAATACTCACTACAAGTTTGTGCCCTTAAAACCTTCACTCTTTTCCTTCTCTTCCATCCCCTGGTAACCACCATTTTACTATCCTTTACGGGTTTAACCTTTTTAGATTCAACATATAAGTGATATCATTCAGTACTTTTCTTTCTCTGTCTGACTTTGTGTGCTTAGCACAATATGCTCAAGGTCCATCCATGTTGTCACAAATGGAAGGATATCTTCCTTTCTTATGACTGAATAATATTCCATCATGTAAATGTACCACATCTTTTTCATCTATTCATCCATTGATGGGCATTTATGTCATTTCCATATTTTAGCTATTGTGGATAATGCTGCAATAAATGTGAGAATGCATATATCTCATCAAAATCCTGTTTTCATTTTCTTTGTGTATACCCAGAAGTGGAATTGCTGGATTGTACTCTAGATCTATTTTTAACTTTTTGAGGAACCTCCATATTGTTTTTCATAGTGGTTGGACCAATTTACATTCCCACCATCAATGTATAAGGGTTCCTTTTCACAACATCCTCATCAGCACCAACAGGTCTCTTGTCTTCTTGATGATAACCATTATAACAGGTGTGAAGTGACATCTCTTTGTGGTTTTGATTTTCATTTCCCTGGTGATTTGTGATGTTGAGTATCTTTTAAAGGGTCTATTGGCCATTTTGATGTCCTTTTGGAGGAAGGTTTATTTAGTTTTCCATAGCTATAATTTTAAAAGTTACTTTTGTGCTACGAAGAAGTTTTAAATAATGCAGCATAATAATTGGACTCTTTTCCCTCTTTCTATCACTAATCATTAAAACAATATATGTTCCTAATCAAAATGACACACTACAGATCTATGCTGTGCTTCCCTGTACTTGGATGCTTACATTTCATATCCCCTCAGTGAACCTGTCCTTTGTCCTCTGACCCCCATCACACAGCACCACACAATGTCATCCCAGGCACCTTTCTCTCCCACCTGTAAGACACCACTCTTTATATTGCTGTTAACTAGTAGTATCTCTGGCCACAAACCTCTCATCCCTGCTGCCTTTATCAAACATTTTTCAGACTCTTTTTGAACTCATCCATCATGCTCTACTCCTGTGGTTGGCTGTTTCCTGAAGATACTAACCTTTCCCATGCTGTCCTCACATTTCCTTATTTTAGATTAAGAGGAATACAGGGGACTTCTCAATTTCAAATATTACTTTCTAACAATAAAGTTACCACATCCCTCCTTTCTCTCATATTGAATCAGTCACCAGGTAGCTCCCTCCTCAAAAATTTTCATCAGCTTCCTTTGTCTTTTGAGTATGATGAATTTGAGGTGAAATATCCCAAAGAGATTTCTAGAAGTTAGTTGGATCAATGGATAAGGCATTCAGGAAGGAGATCTGATCTTATAATCTTAAGACTCTGAAAAATGGTACTATTCTTTCTCAGTTCTTCCAACAGCAGTTATCTCTTGACACATCTGTTACAATCAAACTGTGTTGTTCACTGTACCAGAGGCATGTGTTCCCTATTCTATCTACAATGCTTTGTTCTTGCCAACCCTTTCTCCTTTCCCACTCTTGCCTTGATTGAGCAATCTCTATGCTTAAATGACACCTTTTGATTCTCTCATTGAGTAATGACTTTTCCTTCTTCAAATTTCTCCCATTGATTGTGATGCTCTCTGGAAGGAAGGAAGGAAAGAGGAGAAGGAGGGAGGGAGGGAAGAGGAAAGGAGGGAGAAAAGGACACACACACCATACAATATGTAAATAGCTGTATGTGGATAATGTCTCAATTGTCCTATTAGATTAAAAACTGGAAAGCAGAGGCCATTTCCTATGCATCTCTGTACCCCAAGAGGACACAGCTCTGTGATTAACCATACTAGTTGCTTTCCAGTAGCTTTTTAAATCATTTTTCTAAACATGGAAAAATTAACAACAGTTAACAGTTCCCTGTACTTTTTCTTCAGCAAAATGGCAACTAAAAATTGACATAGCCAATGTGAGATTAATGTACATTAATGTAACAAATTGTATGCCTTCTCTGTCTTCTAGACAGAAACTTTGTCTTTATTTGTATATAAAATCAACTTCTAAGATCCTTGCACTCCTTATAAACCTTAGCACAAAATGCTTTCCAAAATTCCATACTGCTTTTGAAGGAAGATCAATAAATTTCACCTAATGCAAATAAAAATATGTTTATACTATTCAGTATCCAGCAAGCTCGAGCCTCTTCCAGCCAAGTACCTTTCTGGTCATGCATTTATTCTTTTTTTTTTTTAATTTTATCTATTTATTTGACAGAGAGAGACACGGCGAGAGAGAGAACACAAGCAGGGGGAGTGGGAGAGGGAGAAGCAGGCTTCCTGAGGAGCAGGGAGCCTGATGCGGGGCTCGATCCCAGGACCCTGGGATCATGACCTGAGCCGAAGGCAGACGCTTAACGACTGAGCCACCCAGGTGCCCCTCATGCATTTATTCTAAGGGAGTCTATGTACAGTGTGACCCAAAGGATAAGGTTCAGGCTACAGAGGTAGGTAGACAATAGAAGAACTAACAGAGACTGTTCAAAGTAATAATGTTGAACAGTTGGAGTCTTTAGGATTCTTGTAGAAGTAAAAATAGAGCATTTAGGATAGAACTGTAGTAAATGTAATTTTAATATAGTTAATATTCACAGTAGCAATAGGGCTGAAAGAAATAGGAGTAAAGCCAGTGGATTTTTCTTCTAAATAATCTGCTTCTGGTAAGTAGGGTGTATTTACTTAAAATATATGTTTATATGGAAAAATTTGAGGGATGACTTATTGGGATTATGTATGGACTGGGTTTAGGTGGAGATAAGATTAGATAACTTATTTGTAAAACAGAAATTGATTGTCAGCTGGGCAGACTAATCTTAGAAGTTTTTGCAGGCTCTATAAACTAACCACTATTTTACTCATATAATTATCTGCTGAGCATGACTATATAAAAAAAAAACAAGTGCAAGAAACTGTGAGAGATACAAATTTTTATAATAAATGGGTTGACAATTTAATGAGGAGGACCTTACAATAATAAACAGGGAATTTAAAGGTAAGCCCAAATAACCATAAGATGGGACCATTAAAGTACAAATGACTGAAACCATCCAAAATTCTTTACACAGTTCTTAGGAGAGAGTAAGGCTACAGCAGCCACTTCTAGCTAGGAAAGATGACATGGCTCTGGGCCTTAAAGTAGCTATGGAATGATAAGACACTGATATGGTAAGATAAAAGGCAAAGAGTGGGATGCTAAAATGCATAAACTATAGAAGAGGGTGTGAGCAGATGAATTTGGTTGGATTCCAAGGAATGCATTGAAAGATAAGACTGAAAATACATGTGGGAGCTATATTTGAAGGTCCTTGAGGACCATGTTAAGGCATTTAGCCTAGATTTAGTAAGCATGGGGATAAGGATTTGGGGAAGGAAAGCATGATTATAGTTATAACCTAAGAGTGGTCTGTCAGCAGAAATGGAAATTACATTGGAACGGAAGCAGTGCTAAAAGTGGGGAAAATATCTAGGCAGCCACTACAAACATAAGATAAGAAGTAATAGGTCAGAGCTTTACCTCTGAACTCCTGGACCTTCAGCAAATCTCTTCCTAGAAGCTCCTATTTCTAAAAAAAAAAAAAAAAAAAAAGTAACATCTGGATATACATTGCTATTATTAACAGCACAAGAGTCTGTTTCTCCCTCTCCCTCTGCTTCCCCCCACTCGTGCTTTCCCCACCCATGCATTCTCTCTCTATCAAATAAATAAATAAAATCTTTTAAAAAAAGCTTGAGAGAAGACTGTTGGTTCTAATTTCAAAAGGTACAATTTTAGTGATCAGACTATACACAAATCAAACCCTGTCTACCATGTAAGTGCATTTTTCAGGAAAACTGTCTGATCAAACAATTGTAAATTCTATAAGTACCTATGACAAATACAAATCTTATTAAAAGTATGCAGTCTTTCAGCATACATTCTAATTTTCACTTAAGTCTTCTCTCAAATACAATCACTTTCCTAACTCTACCCACAAGTCTAATTCTGGTTAAGCCTGGAATTGATTCTTTCCCTTATGGAACTATCTTAAGTATCCTTACACCTATTGATCTGCCTATTTTTTTTTCTTTACTCTTCACCATTTCTTTCTACTTCCTGTGCCTTTCTTGGATGCTGACATTCTAGAATTTGATTGTCATCCTGCGATGTAACTTTTTTGTTAATACCTGCTTGGTCTAACTTGCTATCATCACCCAAATATACATACAACTAAGGACTCCAAAATCCACCACCTAGTATAGGATTAGAGCTTTATTCTCTCTAGTTTTTTGCTCGATAATCCTGGCAACATTCTCCATAACCTAGTCACGATCAGACATTGTTCCATTGCTTACAGCTCAAGACCAGAAATCTTATAGGCCAGGAGATTAGAGTGATACATTCAAAGCTCTGAAAGAGAAAAGAAAATAGCTGACCAAGAATTCTTTACCCAGCAAAGTTGTCCTTCAGAAATGAAATGAAAGAGAGATAATTTGTCAGATAAGCAGAAGTTGAGAGAATAATGGCATTTTCCATAGTTATAGAAAAAGGAATCCTAAAATTTGTGTGGAACCTCAAAGACCCCAAATAGTCAAAGCAACCCTGAGAAAGAGGAAGAAAATTGGAGGCATCACACTTCCTGATTTCACACTATACTACAAAGCTGGAGTAATGAAGAGTATAATACTGACATTAAAATAGACACTATATACCGATGAAACAGAACCAAGAGCTCAGAAACAAACCCTTGTATAAACAGTCAACTAACACTTAACAAGGGAACCAAAAATACTCAGTGGGAAAAGGATAGTCTCTCCAATAAATTGTGTTGGGAAAACGAGATAATCACATGCAAAGGAATGAAGTTGGACCCCTACCTTACCCCACTTACAAAAATTAACTTAAAGTGGATTAAAGACTTAAACATAAGATCTGGAACTATAAAATCCTAGAAGAAAACATAGGAATAAGTTCCTTGACATTGCTCTTGGCAACAACTTTTTGGATATGGCACTAAAAGGAAAAGCAACAAAAGCAAAAATTAGTAAGTGGGACTACATCATACAAAAAACTTTTGCATGGGGCTCCTGGGTGGCTTAGTTAGTTGAGTATCCAGCCCTTGGTTTGGGCTCAAGTCATGATCTCATGAGTCATGAGATCAAGCCCCACAGTGGGCTTCATGCTCAGTGGGGAGTCTACTTGAAGATTCTCTCCCTCTGCCCACCCCCACTCGCACTCTCTTTCTCTCTTAAAAAATGAAGGTTTTGCATAGTAAAAGGCACAATCAACAAAAAGAACAAAAAGAAAAGGCAACCAGTGGAATGGGAGAAAGTATTTAACAAATCACATATCTGATAAGGGGTTTTAATAGCCAAAATATATAAAGAACTCATATAATGCAATAGCAAAAATACAAATAATTTGATTAAAACATGGGCAGAGGACCTGAATACAAATTTTTACAAAAGAAGACATGTACATGAAAAGTTCCTCAAAATGACTAATCATCAGGGAAATGCAAATCAAAGCCACAATGAGATAACAAACTCATATCTGTTAAAATGCCTATCATTAAGAAGACAAAAGATAACAAATATTAGAGAAGAAATGGAAAAAAGGGAACCATTGTGCACTCTTAGTGTGAATGTAAATTGGAACAACCACTGTGGAAAACAGTATAGAGGTTCCTCAAAAAATTAAAAATAAAACTACCATATGATTGATTTGGCAATCCCACTTTTGGGTATACATCCAAAGGAAATAAAAACAGGATATCAAAAAGATATCTGTACTCCCATGTTCATTATATCATTATTCCTAATATCCAAGATATGGAAACAACCTAAGTGTCCATCAATGGATGATTGGATAAAGATATGGTATATATATATGATGGAATATTATTCAGCCAGGAAAAAGAAGGAAATCTTTCCAATTCAGCAAAATGGATAGATCTTGAGGGCATTATGCTAAGTGAAATAAGAAAGAGACAGATACCATATGATATTACTTATATGTGGAATCTAAAAAAGCAAAACTCAGAAAGAGAGAACAGAAAGATGGTTACCAGAAATTGGGAAATGGGGAAAATGGGGAAATGCTGGTCAAAGGCACAAACTTCCAGTTGTAAGATGAGTAAATTCTGGTAATTAAATGTACAACATGGTAAATATAGTTAACAGCACTGTATTATATAATTAAAAGTGACTAAGAGTAGATCTTAAATATTCTCATCTCAAAAAAGAAAAGGTAATTATATAGGTGATGGAGGTATTAGCTAATGCTGCAGTGTTCTTTATTTTTTAATATATGTGTATCAAATCAACATGTTGTGCATCTAAACTTACACAGTTTTATATATAAATTATATATCAATAAAGCTGGGGAAAAAAGAATAAGCTTTATAAATGATAACCCTCAAGAATATAGTGCTTAACATTAACATTAACAAAAAAATAGTAAGTAATACTGTGATGTCAATATTAATTTCATACAAAGAATAACACTGGGCTCAAAATTACTAAGAATAAATAAATAGGGGCACCTGGGTGGCTCAGTAGGTTAAACGTCAGATTCCTGGTTTCAGCTCAGGTCTTGATCTCGGGGTTGTGAGATTGAGCCCCATGTTGTGCTCTACACTGGGACTGAAGCCTGCTTAAGATTCCATCTCCCTCTGCCACTTCCTCCCCCGGGGTGTGTGCTCTCTTTCTCTCCTCTCAAAAAAGAGGGGTGGAGGGAATAAATAAATAGAACATAGGTTATTTTAAATATATGGATGAAAAATTAAACATCAAAATTGAGGAAATGTTTTAAGACTTCATCATATGGTAAAAATACATGACAGAAATACACATAGTTAATGGGATTGTCTGCAATTTTATAAAAGATTATAATGTAATCCTATTAATCATTAGGTATCTAAAATTACAACTACAAACATTTTACTTCTTAAAGTGGAGATTAACAGAAGGACTGGAGGAGAGGGCATAAGAATAAATTGTGACCCTGTTTGAGCCTGTAAATCATCCTTAATCTGTACAGATCAGGGAATAAATTCACAGAGACAGTTTGTTGGGTAGAATGGGGAAACATAGAAATTCACATAAGCCAGGTGTCCGGTTAGAGAGGAGAACTCTGCATTTTACCTGTCTTTGGACTGCCAGTGCATACATAAGAAGAGATTGTTTCTAAAGAGGAAAAACTCTCTGCTCCAAAACTATTTCTCTCTGCCCAAAGCCAAACACCCCCAGAAAATCTAATACTTAACATAAAAAAAGAAATTTTACAGTGTAACCAAATACTTAGACTTGTGTCTGAAACTAAAGGAATTGATCAGTAATAACAATATTGGATAAGGACCCAACTCTCTCCCAGTACTGATATGTGTACAGACCTTCTCATATAAGTGCAAGGAAGAAAAGGGAAAAAAACTGGAAATATAAAAACACTCAGCATGGAAACAAATAGGATAAAATGAGAATTAAGAGCAAATAACGCTTTATAAAAACAGTCATTACAAGAAAAAGAAGAGAATTCTTTTGTTTTGGGAAAAATTAGAAAGCATGTTGCATTGGTAAATCTAGAACTGGCTCTTGTAAGAATAATAAAATGAAGGAGTTCTTGGAAATGCAAATCATAATTGCAAGGTTGTTATTGTTGTTTTTAAAGCAGTGAATAATAGATTGAATAAGCCAGCATAGAAAATTATTACATTAAAGAGAATCCCAGGAAATTCTCTGAACTTAAAAGAATAATAAAAGGCAAAGAGATGAAAGTTAAGAATTAAATAAAAAGGAGGGCGCCTGGGTGGCTCAGTTGGTTAAGCGACTGCCTTCGGCTCAGGTCATGATCCTGGAGTCCCGGGATCAAGTCCCACATCGGGCTCCCTGCTCGGCAGGGAGTCTGCTTCTCCCTCTGACCCTCCTCCCTCTCATGCTCTCTGTCTCTCATTCTCTCTGTCTCAAATAAATAAATAAAATCTTAAAAAAAAAGAATTAAATAAAAAGGAGAGCTAATTTGGGAAATCTTATAAAGAAGAGTCCATATGGGGTGAATAGGGGGAAAAAAATAAATAAAAACATATTTTAAACAACTTCCAAGTATAAGATACTCAAATTTGTATATGTACAAATACCTCACAAAGGACCTGGAAAATAAGTCATAGCCTTTTAACATTTCTAAATTATAAAGGTGAAAAAAATTAGTGTACAGTCATCCAGACTAAAGTTGAAGACTAATTATCTACAAAATTCAATCCTTGAAGAAATGGAGGCAATTTCAAATTTCTTTTGACTTAGAAAGTGTGTTGCTCACAGTCTTTTTAATGAAGAAGGTATGCATAAGAAAATAAGTATATTTTCATTTGCTTGATTAATCCTTCACGTGCTTGTTCTCTTCTATGAAGTGCCTGGACAAAATGTTTGCCAATACCACTATTGAATTTTTGACTTTTTCTCACACAGATTCACTGAAGTTGTTTATATATTCTGAAAATATTTTGTATGTGTCACAAATGTGGCATGACTTAATACTGTTTTTGCTGTATGTTTTATACACAGAAATTCTTTTTCTTTTTAATTCTCTTAAGTTGGGGGGCCTGGGTGGCACAGTCAGTTAAACATACCACTCTTGGTTTCAACTCAGGTCCTGTTCTCAGGGGTGGGGAATCAGCCTCAGGTCCTGGCCTGTGCACAATCTGCTTGAAATTCTCTCTCCTTCTCCCTCTGCCCCTCCCACTTGTGTGCTCACTCTTTCTAAAATAAATAAATAAATCTTTTTAAAAAGAAGTTCTTTTTAGTTGAATTCAGCAATTCTCTTCTTCATGAATTTTTGTTTTGTTGTCCAGTTAAAACATCCATTTCTTTTTTAAGGTTGTGAAAATATTCTATATTGTCTTCTTAAAAGTGTATAGGTTGTTCTTCCATATTTAGGTTTTCAATCTACCTGGAATTTATATTTGTTTATGGTATAAAGAAACTTAATCTTCCTTTTTTTTTTTACATTGATATAACCATTCATTCTAGAACATGAAAAAAAATACTTTTTCCCCATTTGATCCACTTACATGACTGTGTGTGTGTGTGTGTGTGTGTGCGTGTGCATGCGCACAAGTATCTTTGATGTCTGTTTTCTGCTTTATTTGTTTGTGTATCTTTGCACCAGGACCACACTCTTTTGATCGTGATAACTTTATCATAAGTCTTGATACCCGGAAGGGCAAGTCTCCCTATTGTGTTCTATAAAATTATCTTATATAACTCTAGTTTCTTTTCACTTCATATAAACTCTAGGCTAAAATATTCAATTTAAATACATGCACATCAGATTTTTATTAGAATTGCATTGCATCTATAGATCAATTTTGACAGAATTTGTATTTTTCAATTATTGAATATTTTAAGCTAGGAAACTAATATATTCCTTATTTATTTCATTTTTTAAAAGAATTTTCAACCAGATTGTCTTTTATTTTTAAAAGAATTTTATACAATTTTATACAATAAATTTTTGTCTGGCTTTTGTACAATAAATTCCTAGATAGCTTGTATTTTCTTTTTGTCATTTGAAATGGGGTTTAAAATTTTTCAATATTTTTTAACCTCATGTAAATTTGTATATAATGCTTTTTGATTTGTAATTATTAAATCTGTATTTAACAGTTTGACTAAACTCGGCTATAAATTCTAATAAATTATCTGTATATTCCATCACATTATTTTTATTCACAGTGATATGATCTGCAAATATTGACTGGTTTTTTATTGTTGGCTTTTTGTATCCAGTCTGCATACAGTTTTTTTCTTTGCCTCTCTGCACTGAACACCAAAAATTGAAACAAGTAGTGATAACAGTAACATGTTTCTCCTTTCCAATTTTAAAGGAAATACTTCCAACATTTCATCATAAAATATTTTGTTTGCTGTGTTTTTATGTAGATAACCTTTATATGATTAAAGGATAAAATACTAAAACATTTCTTCAAAGTAACACAGAAGCCAAAAACAAACAATGAATTATGAACAATCGTATTTCTGCCAGAGAAGAAAAAAATAAAATAAAATTTATATAGTTATTCTAGTTACCCCTTTAGACAATAGATTATTGAAAATTATTCTTTTACTGGGCGCCTGGGTGGCTCAGTTGGTTAAGCGACTGCCTTCGGCTCAGGTCATGATCCTGGAGTCCCTGGATCGAGTCCCGCATCGGGCTCCCTGCTCAGCGGGGAGTCTGCTTCTCCCTCTGACCTTCCCCCGTCTCATGTGCTCTCTCTCTCAGTCTCTCTCTCTCAAATAAATACATAAAATCTTTAAAAAAAAAGAAAATTATTCTTTTACTTATTGCTTCTCATTAACTGTTCTTTCTGAAATGGAGTGACTTATCTCTAGCGAGCATGTCTGTTCAGTATAGTTTACAGTGGCTTGAATAAGTTTTCCAAAAAAGACTTGTCAAAATCTCAGAATGATTTATTTATGTTCAAAGTCAGATCATTTAATATCTAGCATTTCAAAATCTTACCTCTATATAGGGGCATCCTACCACTGTAAGAGTTGAGATTGAGCAGAAAAACACCAATGTAAAGTTACTCATTACTCACAAATTCTGACATCCTCCTTTGGAAATCAACAGTCCACAAACCTACTAACAAAAAGTACTGTTAAGACATCATTGTATGTTTAAGTATGTACGAGATATTGGGGGTAGTTTAGAACCTAAGATGATGCAAAGGCTGTGTGCAACCTATTAGAATGAAAAAAATATATAAAAGGATATTTCAAATTAAAAGTTTTTAACCTCAAGAAGAATAATTTAAGTATATGTGGTCTCTAAAGAAAAGACATTTTGAGAAGTAGAGATTCTATTTGCCTAGTGAAAAAAGTATATTTGAGTGTGCTACTACTAATCATATAAGTGGTGACTCATAATTTATATCTTTAGGAATATTTAGGATGGAATATAGGATGCTCAACATCGCTCGGCATCAGGGAAATACAAATCAAAACCACAATGAGACACCACCTCACACCAGTCGGAATGGCTAAAATTAACAAGTCAGGAAAGGACAGATGTTGGCGGGAATGTGGAGAAAGGGGAACACTCCTACACTGTTGGTGGGAATGCAAGCTGGTGCAGCCACTCTGGAAACCAGTATGGAAGTTCCTCAAAAAGTTCAAAATAGAGCTACCTTACGATCCAGCAATTGCAATACTGGGTATTTACCCCAAAGATACAAATCTAGTGATCCAAAGGGGCACATATACCCCAATGTTTATAGCAGCAATGTCCACAATAGCCAAACTATGGAAAGAGCCTAGATGTCCATCAACAGATGAATGGATAAAGAAGATGTGGTATATATATATACAATGGAATATTGTACAGCCATCAAAAAATGAAATCTTGCCATTTGCAACAACGTGGATGGAACTAGAGGGTATTAAGCGAAATAAGTCAATCAGAGAAAGACAATTGTCATACAATCTCACTGATAGGAGGAATTTGAGAAACAAGGCAGAGGATCATGGGGGAAGAGAGGGAAAAATGAAACAAGACAAAACCGGAGAGGGAGACAAACCATAAGAGACTCTTAATCTCAGGAAACAAACTGAGGGTTGCTGGAGTGGAGGGGGTTGGGAGGGATGGGTGGCCAGGTGATGGACACTGGGGAGGGTGTGTACTATGGTGAGAGCTGTGAATTGTGTAAGACTGATGAATCACAGACCTGTACCCCTGAAACAAATAATACATTATATATTAATTTAAAAAATTTCAAAAAAATAAAATGAATAAGAATTTTTTAAAAATTAAAAAAATAGGGCACCTGGGTGGCTCAGTCATTAAGCGGCTGCCTTCAGCTCAGGTCATGATCCCAGAGTCCTGGGATCGAGTCCCACATCAGGCTCCCTGCTCAGCAGGAAGCCTGCTTCTCCCTCTCCCACTCCCCCTGCTTGTGTTCCTGCTCTCACTGTCTCTGTCTCTGTCAAATAAATAAATAAAATCTTTAAAAAAATTAAAATTAAAAAAATATATAGGCAACCTACTTCTATTAAGATGATTCTTTAGATAACAAGAAGAAGCACTTCTGTTATTTCTTGTTGTCATTTTCTATGTTTGAAATGTTCATAAAACAGAAGTCAAATAAGTTAGTTATATGAAAACAAATAAAAATTAGCTTTTTTTGGTAAAGAAAAAGAATTTGCTTCCAGCTACTTGATATCTTAAATTCAGCTCCTATGATACTCCCTTGTACTGGATTACTTTTCCATGAATATCATTGATAATTCCCATTGATTGTTTACCAAAATCCCATCTCAGTTTTCAATTTGAGAGAGCCAGAGTGAATTTCTATTTCTTGTAAGTAACACAAAGTGCTGATGGCAGAACATCATCTACAATATTTAAATCATTTGCCATATAAATATTATTTTAGTAGTGCCATAGAAACAGTATGCTTATTTAGATTAAAGATACATAGATGATGCATTTTCAATGATCACACAAGTAATTAATGACATAGTATCCAGTCAAATATGCTAAGATAAATACCCATATGTCATACTTTCAATTTTGGACATAAAAATAGTAGTGTCTGTTAGAAGGAAATATGTATAGAATGTGTTAGAAGCCAATTGAGTTCATTTATTCCACTTGGGTATATTAATCCCAAAAAGCCTTTTTAAAGATCCAATGTCTTAATTATCTTCCTGCAACTCTCTACCACCTTTGACTATTGATCTTAAATCTTGAATTATAATTATTATAGCCAGGGTCCTTACCAATGTCTAGATTTGTTTAGACTCTTCTCAATATTATATTGAAAGTGTCTTCTTTAAGTTACCAATATCTTAGCAAAGTTCCAGGGATCCACTCCACATCCTTTTGTGCAGCTCAAATACCCAATATTGACATCTTTTTTTTTCTCAAGAGTCCTTCACATGATCTTCTCAAGTAGCATCCTGTATCAGTTTTCTCCTGATTATTGTCAATTACTTGGTGACCCTCACTTTACTCAAATAAGTTAATAATAAAGGGTTTAAAATAGTGCATGATTGGAGTGGAGGGAGCAAGATGGCGGAGGAGTAGGAGATCTGGATTTCATCTGTTTTCAGGAATTCAGCTGGATAGGGATCAAACCATTCTGAACACCTACAAACTCAACAGGAGATCGAAGAAAAGAATAGCAATAACTCTCTGAACAGAAAAGCGACCACTTTCTGGAAGGTAGGACGTGCGGAGAAGTGAATCTGAGGCGATATTCAGGATGATAGATGGCGGGGGAGGGGCCTCCGTCGGCGGCTTCTGGCAAGTGTTAGAGCCGCGGAGCACAAAATCGGAACTTTTAGAAGTCGGCTCCGCTGAGGGACGTCGCTCCGGTGGCTAAGCGGGGGGTGGAACTCTCGTGGGACAGTGTGGTCTCAGGACCCTCGGGGTCACAGAAAGACCGGGGGTGCCTGAGTGCGGCAGAGCTCCCAGGGATCGGAGCGGGGAAGCCGGTTACGGAGAGGGAGCCCAGGCGCGGGCTTTCAGCTCGGGGTTGCCATAAACTGTGATCCGTGGCACAGTCGGGCCACTGCTCCTCCAGCAGGGACCCAACAAGTGACAGATCCGGAGAGACTCCCCTTCCTCCCCTGGGAGGAGTGGCGCGGGAATGCATCACAGGGATCTGCTGGGTTTGGAGACTACACCGGGTCGGGTGCCAGAGATAGAAACGCTCGGTCACAGGCTGGGTGAGCACGGAGTGCGGCCGGAGACAGGGGAGATGGGAGTGAGTGACTGCTTTTCTCTGGGGGCACACTGAGGAGCGGGGCCCGAGATCTCGGCTCCTCCAGGGTGGAGATTGGGAGGCCGCCATTTTCACTCTCGTCCTCCAAAGCTGTACGGAAAGCTCGCAGGGAACAAAAGCTCCCGAGAGCAAACCCGAACAGATTACTTAGCCCAGACCCAGCAAGGGCGGGGCAATTCCGCCTCCGACAAAGACATTTGGGAACCATGGCAACAGGCCCATCCCCCAGAAGATCAGCGAGAACAGCCAGCCAAGACCAAGTTTACTGATCAATGAGAACGGCAAACTCCAGCGCTAGGGGAATACTGCACATAGAATCCATGCCTTTTTTACCATGATTCTTTAGTCTTTCAAAGTTAATTTTTTTTAAACTTTTTTTTTAAAATTTTTCTTTTTCCCTTTTTCAACCAACATCTTTTCAAACCCTTTTTTAAAAAAACATTTTTATTTTTCATTTTTAGAGTCATATTCTATCCCTTCCTAGTAGTTACCTGTATTTTTGGCGTATATATATATAAGTTGTTCTCTCTTTAAAATTTTGAGATAGTTTCTTCTAACAGATCAAAATATACCCTAAATCTCTAGTGTATGTTTTTTTTCTACTCCCCTGCCTGATCACATTCTCTCCTTTTTCTTTTTTTTTTAAATCCTCTTCTTTCTTTTTTCAAACAACTTCTTATCAATTCCTTTTACAAAATTTTTTGTAATTTCCATCTTTACAGTCATATTCCATCCCTTCATCATATCAACCCTTATTTTTGTACATATATTTTTCTTTCTTTAAAATTTTGGGAGGCACTTTCTTCTTTTTTTTTTTTTTTTAAAGACTTTTTATTTATTTGACAGAGAGAGAGACAGCTAGAGAGGGAACACAAGCAGGGGGAGTGGGAGAGGGAGAAGCAGGCTTCCCGCCGAGCAGGGAGCCCGATGTGGGGCTCGATCCCAGGACCCTGGGGTCATGACCCGAGCCAAAGGCAGACGCTTAACGACTGAGCCACCCAGGCGCCCCGGGAGGCACTTTCTTCTAACAGACCAAAATACACCCAAAATCTGGTGTGTGGCACTGATCTATATACCACCTGATCATATTTGATCATATTCTGTTTTTTTTGTTTTGTTTTGTTCTGTTTTTGTTTGTTTTTATCTTTACCTTTTTCTTTTCTTTTTTTTGTTCCTTTTTTCTCTCTTTCCCTTTCTTTTCTCACTGCTTCAGGTATTTTCTGATTTGTTTAGAGTATATTTTCTGGGGATGTTGTTACCCTGTTAGCATTTTGTTCTCTTAATCTATTCTCCTCTGGACAAAATGACAAGACAGAAAATCACCTTAACAAAAAGAACAAGAGGTAGTACCGACTGCCAGGGACCTACTCAATACGGACATTAGTACGATGTCAGATCTAGAGACAGAATCATCACTTCAAAGATACTGTCTGGGCTTGAAAAAAACATGGAAGTTATTAGAGAAACCCTTTCTGGAGAAGTAAAAGAACTAAAATCTAACCAAGTAGAAATCAAAAAGGCTATTAATGAGGTGCAATCAAATATGGGGATGCTAATTGCTAGGATAAATGAGGCAGAAGAGAGAATCAGTGATATAGAAGTCCAAATGACAGAAAATAAAGAACCTGAGGAAAAGAGAGATAAACAACTACTGGATCATGAGGGCAGAATTCGAGAGATAAGCGATACCATAAGACGAAACAACATTAGAATAATTGGGATACCAGAAGAAGAAGAAAGAGAGAGAGGGGCAGAAGGTATAATGGAACAAATTATAGCAGAGAACTTCCCTAATTTGGGGAAGGAAACAGGCATCAAAAACCAGGAAGCACAGAGAAACCCTCTCAAAATCAATAAAAATAGGTCAACACCCCAACATCTAATAGTAAAACTTACGAGTCTCAGAGACAAAGAGAAAATCCTGAAAGCAGCTCAGGAGAAGAGATATGTAACCTACAATGGTAGGAACATTAGGCTGGCAACAGACCTATCCACAGAGACCTGGCAGGCCAGAAAGGACTGGCATGATATATTCAGAGCACTAAATGAGAAAAATATGCAGCCAAGAATACTAGATCCAGCTAGGCTGTCATTGAAAATAGAAGGAAAGATAAAAAGCTTCCAGGACAAACAAAAACTAAAGGAATTTGCAAACACAAAACCAACCCTACAAGAAATCTTGAAAGAGGTCCTATAAGCAAAGAGGGAGCCTAAAAGCAACATAGACCAGAAAGGAACACAGACAATATACAGTAACAGTCACCTTACAGGCAATACAATGGCACTAAATTCCTATCTTTCAATAGTTACCCTGAATGTAAATGGGCTAAATGCCCCAATCAAAAGACACAGGCTATCAGATTGGATTAAAAAACAAGACCCATCGATATGCTGTCTGCAAGAGACTCATTTTAGACCCAAAGACACCCCCAGATTGAAAGTGAGGGGGTGGAAAACCATTTACCGTGCTAATGGACACCAAAATAAGGCTGGGGTGGCAATCCTTATATCAGACAAATTAGATTTTAAACCAAAGACTGTAATAAGAGATGAGGAAGGACACTATATCCTACTTAAAGGGTCTATCCAACAAGAAGGTCTGATAACTGTAAATATCTATGCCCCTAACATGGGAGCAGCCAATTATATAAGGCAATTAATAACAAAAGCAAAGAAACACATTGACAACAATACAATTATAGTGGGGGACTTTAACACCCCCTCACTGAAATGGACAGATCATCTAAGCAAAAGATTAACAAGGAAATAAAGGCTTTAAATGACACACTGGACCAAATGGACTTCACAGACATATTCAGAACATTCCATCCCAAAGCAACGGAATACACATTCTTCTCTAGTGCCCATGGAACATTCTCCAGAATCAAACACATCCTAGGTCATAAATCAGGTCTCAACCGGTACCAAAAGATGAGGATCAATCCCTGCCTATTTTCAGACCACAATGCTTTGAAACTAGAACTCAATCACAAGAGGAAAGTCAGAAAGAACTCAAATACATGGAGGCTAAAGAGCATCCTACTAAAGAACAAATGGGTCAACCAGGAAATTAAAGAAGAATTAAAAAAATTCATGGAAACCAATGAAAATGAAAACACAACTGTTCAAAATCTTTGGGATGCAGCAAAGGCAGTCCTAAAAGGAAAGTATATAGCAATACAAGCCTTTCTCAAGAAACAAGAAAGGTTTCAAGTACACAACCTAACCCTACACCTAAAGGAACTGGAGAAAGAACAGCAAATAAAGCCTAAACCCAGCAGGAGAAGAGAAATAATAAAGATCAGAGCAGAAATCAATGAAATAGAAACCAAAAGAACAGTAGACCAGATCAATGAAACTAGGAGCTGGTTCTTTGAAAGAATTAACAAGATTGATAAACCCCTGGCCAGACTTATCAAAAAGAAAAGAGAAATGACCCAAATCAACAAAATCATGAATGAAAGAGGAGAGATCACAACCAACACCAAAGAAATACAAACAATTATAAGAACATATTATGAGCAACTCTATGCCAGCAAATTAGATAACCTGGAAGAAATGGATGCATTCCTAGAGATGTATCAACTACCAAAACTGAACCAGGATGAAAGAGAAAACCTGAACAGACCTATAACCACTAAGGAAATTGAAGCAGTCATCAAAAATCTCCCAACAAACAAAAGCCCAGGGCCAGATGGCTTCCCAGGCGAATTCTACCAAACATTTCAAGAAGAATTAATACCTATTCTTCTGAAACTGTTCCAAAAACTAGAAAGGGAAGGAAAACTTCCAAACTTGTTTTATGTGGCCACCATTACCTTGATCCCAAAACCAGACAAAGACCCCATTAAAAAGGAGAATTACAGACTGATATCCCTGATGAACATGGATGCAAAAATTCTCACCAAAATACTAGCCAATAGGATCCAACAGTACATTAAAAGGATTATTCACCACAACCAAGTGGGATTTATCCCTGGGCTGCAAGGTTGGTTCAACATCCACAAATCAATCAACGTGATACAATACATTAACAAAACAAAGAACAAGAATCATATGATCCTCTCAATAGATGCAGAAAAAGCATTTGACAAAGCACAGCATCCTTTCTTGTTCAAAACTCTTCAAAGTATAGGCATAGAGGGTACATACCTCAATATCATAAAAGACATCTATGAAAAACCTACAGTGAATATCATTCTCAATGGGGAAAAACTGAGAGCTTTCCCCCTAAGGTCAGGAACGCGGCAGGGATGTCCACTATCACCACTGCTATTCAACATAGTATTGGAAGTCCTAGCCACAGCAATCAGACAACAAAAAGAAATCAAAGGCATCCAAATCGGCAAAGAAGAAGTCAAACTCTCACTCTTTGCAGATGATATGATACTTTATGTGGAAAACCCAAAAGACTCCACCCCAAAACTGCTAGAACTCATACAGGAATTCAGTAAAGTGGCAGGATATAAAATCAATGCACAGAAGTCAGTGGCATTCCTATACACCAACAACGAGACAGAAGAAAGAGAAATTAAGGAGTCGATCCCATTTACAATTGCACCCAAAACCATAAGATACCTAGCAATAAATCTAACCAAAGAGGCAAAGGATCTGTACTCAGAAAACTATAAAATACTCATGAAAGAAATTGAGGAAGACACAAAGAAATGGAAAAACGTTCCATGCTCATGGATTGGAAGAACAAATATTGTGAAGATGTCAATGCTACCTAGAGCAATCTACACATTCAATGCAATCCCCATCAAAATACCATCCACTTTTTTCAAAGAAATGGAACAAATAAACCTAAAATTTGTATGGAACCAGAAAAGACCCCGAATAGCCAGAGGAATGTTGAAAAAGAAAAGCAAAGCTGGTGGCATCACAATTCCGGCCTTCAAGTTCTATTACAAAGCTGTCATCATCAAGACAGTATGGTACTGGCACAAAAACAGACACATAGATCAATGGAACAGAATAGAGAGCCCAGAAATGGACCCTCAACTCTACGGTCAAGTAATCTTTGACAAAGTAGGAAAGAATTTCCAATGGATAAAAGACAGTCTCTTCAACAAATGGTGTTGGGAAAATTGGACAGCCACATGCAGAAGAATGAAACCGAACCATTTCCTTACACCACACACAAAAATAGACTCCAAATGGTTGAAAGACCTCAGTGTGAGACAGGAGTCCATCAAAATCCTAAAGGAGAACACAGGCAGCAACCTCTTCGACCTCAGCCGCAGCAACTTCCTAGAAACATCACCAAAGGCAAGGGAAACAAGGACAAAAATGAACTATTGGGACTTCATCAAGATAAAAAGCTTTTGCACACCAAAAGAAACAGTCAACAATACCAAAAGACAACTGACAGAATGGGAGAAGGTATTTGCAAATGACATATCAGATAAAGGGCTAGTATCCAAAATCTATAAAGAACTTATCAAACTCAACACCCAAAGAACAAAGAATCCAATCAAGAAATGGGCAGAAGACATGAACGGACATTTTTCCAAAGAAGACATCCAAATGGCCAACAGACACATGAAAAAGTGCTCAACATCCCTTGGCATCAGGGAAATCCAAATCAAACCTCAAATAGATACCACCTCACACCAGGCAGAATGGCTAAAATTAACAAGTCAGGAAATGACAGACGTTGGTGGGGATGCGGAGAAAGGGGAACCCTCGTCCACTGTTGGTGGGAATGCAAGCTGGTGCAGCCACTCTGGAAAACAGTATGGAGGTTCCTCAAAAAGTTGAAAATAGAGCTCCCATATGATCCAGCAATTGCACTACTGGGTATTTACCCCAAAGATACAAAAGTAGGGATCAGAAAGGGTACGTGCACCCTGATGTTTATAGCAGCAATGTCCACAATAGCCAAACTGTGGAAAGTGCCAAGATGTCCATCGACAGATGAATGGATAAAGAAGGTGTGATATATATATATATACAATGGAATATTATGCAGCCATCAAAAGGAATGAAATTTTGCCATTTGCGACAACGTGGATGGAACTGGAGGGTATTATGCTGAGCGAAATAAGTCAATCAGAGAAAGACATGTATCATATGACCTCACTGATATGAGGAATTCTTAATCACAGGAAACAAACTGAGGGTTGCTGGAGTGGGGGGTGGGGTGGGAGGGATGGGCTGACTGGGTGATAGACACTGGGCAGGGTATGTGCTCTGGTAAGCGCTGTGAATTGTGCAAGACTGTTGAATCTCAGATCTGTACCTATGAAACAAATAATGCAATATATGTTAAGAAAAAAAAAAAAGATAGCAGGAGGGGAAGAATGAAGGGGGGGAAATCGGAGGGGTAGACGAACCATGAGAGACGATGGACTCTGAAAAAGAAACTGAGGGTTCTATAGGGGAGCGGGGGAGGATGGGTTAGCCTGGTGATGGGTATTAAAGAGGGCACGTTCTGCATGGAGCACTGGGTGTTATGCACAAACAATGAATCATGGAACACTACATCTAAAACTAATGATGTAATGTATGGGGATTAACATAACAATAAAAAATTTTTTTTTAAAAATAGTGCATGATTTATAGTGAGCATTCAATAAGCCTTAGTCATTATTAGTAGTAGTAATAGCAGAATTTTCTTCCCTTTTAATAGAGATCAGTGTCCTTTAGGCTGAGAGACTTCACCTATTTGGACTTTCAAGTCACAAAGAAATCCATGACTACCGTCTTACTTCTTCACTGGAAAGCCTACTCTATTGTTACATATTCCTACTCATTAATAAGGAATATATCAAGAACAACAGTTGCATTTATTGAGTTAAATTTAACTCCCCTTGAGTTTCTGTACATTGGTTCTAATCATAGCCTCTGGAATTGTGTTTTAGGCTAAGGAGTCCCTTTTTCACATAACACATCTTCCTTTATTTAAAGACAGCCATCCTGATGCCTCTGAATCTTCTCCAATCTAAACACTGACAGTACATATATATTTTCTCATTGCTAGTGAGAGATCAAATTGACAAGACAAAAATTTGTCAGATTGTCTGCTTTCAAAAAAAAAAATGAAGCTCCTGCAGATATGTGAAGAGTGGATTTCCTCAATCAATGTCATATCTTGTCTATTAAGGAAGTATCGTGCATGTTCTTTTCTGCTGGTCTATTATTTGGTAGCTTATTCCCACATCTTGTATTGCTTTCATCATCACCCAAATTTCTCCATTTGTTACTATCATCCAGATTTTTAAACACTTTTCAGACTTGCTTATGTTCTTCTTTTTAATATTTCCTCCTGAAACTACTAGTCTCTTTTTTCCGTAACAGCCTTTATCTAAAAATTTTAGTCATATACATAATTTTCTAAAATCTCCTGTGTTTTGAATTTAATCCTATTAATTTCTTTCCTCTCTCTTTTCCTATTTCAATGTAGAACTCTTTTGATTGAATGGCATATTTCTTTTCAAATACCTTCTACTTCAAGGTATATTATGATTATTGGTTATTATGGGAATTCTGGTAATTCACAAGTCAGACCTTGCTTTCTGAAGCACAATTTGTGAATTCAACTAAAGCATGATGGAGCAACAAAAGTTCTAAGGTGATGGTATTTCACTTTACCCACCTCAGTGTTATAAATGACTTCCACTGAACAGGTAGTATTTGTAAACTCAGAGGCAATGGTCAAAAGAAATGATAAGTATGATACTAGTCATTTGAGTCAAGCAGGTGTGCTTCATTTCAAAACAACCAAATACAAGCAATCTTGAAGCTGCAAATAGGTTGATTTTTCTTTTTAAATTTAGAACTGAATTATTTGAATCTGATATGAATTTCTCCCAAATGAATCATTCTTATATGTGGCGGCTTGTTTCTGCAAATCAGCTCACAATTTGCATTTAATCTATTTTATAAATGTTACACTGTAACATTTCAAAGAGCAATATAATAAAACTTTTCCCCAGAAAAGTTTTCCAGTCACATATTTAGTGAATGAATTAAACCAAAAGAGATAATCATTATTTTATTTATCTTAAAGGCTAATATTGAAGAAAATGATTAATAGGTGGTCCATTTTGCTGGTACTTTGTACAATATAAAAAATTTTAAGCCACAGAGCCTATCCTTGAGGTATGCCTATTGAACATGGAAATCATTGAGTCAAGCAGAGCAGCTTAGCAATAAGAAGGGCTGTGGGCCCATCTAAAACCAGGTGTAGCACAGTCCATGTCAATTATTGAGGCGGTGTAAGAACCCAGGCTTGGAAGTCTGTTATTTGAGAATTGTTGGGAAATAGAAGTAATGGGATCTAAGGAATCTATAAGGTAGCAAAAGAATTAGAAGGAAAGAGAGGAAAAGCTCACCATGCCTACTCATTCATGGACAATTATATAGGCTGCCCTACTATGTATGGTTAAAGCTCCATTGAGAAGGGACACACAGCTTAAGGAAGGGTTCTCTGGGGCCTGGAATCAGTGTCAGAGCAATGAGTGAGAACATGAGTAATAGGGATGTAGAGGGAGGAGTCAAGTGCATAGCTCCAAACTCCAAGCTCCAAACTGCTATGCCACCTGCTAGAGGATGGACCAAACCACTGCTGTTAACCAAATATGGTGGCTTCCCTTGCTAATAAGATCCCAACCACAGACCATAACATGGGACATAAGAACACATTTTTACAAAATATAGAGGCAGTGTGGTATGAGAGAGAGAGAGAGAGAGAGAGAGAGAGGGAGAGAGAAAGCATGATGGTCCAAGATCTAGAGCTAACTTTCAGAAGATGTGTGATGATGGGCATATTTCCCACTCCTGCTCCTTCCAAAAGTGTACCTAATTATACTCACTTGTATAACTTACAGAGTTATGGGATTCACAGCTGACAACAGAAGTGAAAATGTTTCTTGTGAATTGTAAACTGAGATAAAAAGATAAAGTCATACATTGAAGGACCAAGTTCATATTTCTGATGACCTCATTTGATATTTTTTAAACAGTGAGTTTCTTTGTTCACTTAAAATACAAGCTAATTTATTAAGACAATAATTATTTGCATATACATTCTAGGCATACATCTATTCCATAAGGTAGGAGTTATGACTGCAATTACATAAAAGAATGCTACTCATGAGTTTAGAAAAATGTGCACTTATTAATCGAAAGTATTCCTAGCTTAAACTTCATTGTTTTAGATACTGAATATTGGCCAGGAATATTAGATTGCTCTTTCCAGCTCCCCAGTGATTAGGCTCCACTTAATACCCTATTTGCTGGCCAGTTTGGACTCAGTTTCTGAACTCTTACTGACTAAAGCAAGAAGCAACCCTAGTACATGAGTATATCACTTAGAGGGCTTGGCATTCCGTCCCCTCCATCTTCAGCCTGTATGTGGTTTTTTGGACACAATGCTCCCAGAGGCCTGACTCTTGGCTCTTCAGTCCTGAGGAGCTCATGTCTCCCATTTGCTGAGACTTTCTCTTGATCCCTGTTGCAAATGCAGTCTTCATCATCTGCATCCAGCATAGCACATATAGTACAGAGCCCTCAGTAACCACCAACTTGCTTCCCTTTCTCTATCCCACCCTCTGGTGAGGACTAAAACCCTGCCTAGCGGCCAAACACCCTCTCTAGAGACTGAGATTTTACCTTGAAACCTAAGCTTTAGTTTTGTTATCCATGTACACATTTCATGGGTCTGTTTACTTGGAAGGCAGTAACTGATAACACAACCTAGATTTCTGATGCTGTGTGAAATCTTTGTTTTTCCATCAGACTGACATAGTTAATATTCTCTTCTATACTGACCAAACTTAAAAAATTAGACTCCATTCATATGTTCACTTGTTTGAAATTCCACTGTCAGCATCTGTTTCAATTCCCCCAATCTCTTGGCAGATCTAACGCCAACCCCTCCAACCCACCCTCCTAGACTTTCCAGACAAATATCCATGCTTCTATAATAAGTCATTAGATATAATACCTAATTCCAATCCAATGCAAAAGATGCATATACATACATGTATACGTATGTATATATATATTCATATACGCATGTACATATATGTATTTATATATACATATATAAATATATATGTGTATAAATATATTTTATATTTGCATATAGCCTTTTCTTTCCTTACACAGTAGGACTCACAGGATATATATTGTCCTATAATTACTGTTTAAGAAAAAGCCAGGATTTAAAAATAAATATTTAAAAAATCTGCTGACCCTTAGAAGAATTATTCTTGGAAAGAAACCAAGTACAAGTCCACATGAGGCGTGACAATAACGAATGCTATCTGCTTGTCATTTTTATAATAACTAGAATTGATTGAATGTGCCCTTGCACATTTTCACAAAGGGCAAATGCATGTAAAATTGTGAGTTCAAAACTGGTGAAGTTTAGTTCTTCATTTTTTAATATTAGATACACATACAAATTTGGAAATGCTGTAACTTCTCCTTTAAAAGCACTTTAAAAGCAAAAGTTAACCCTTTTGCTGACAACCATAATGTCGTAAGAATAAAAGTCTTTTGGAAATTTTGCACAGACTTAGTAATCTGTTACATAGAATCCAAGATGTAGTTAATCTGCATTGTTTTAAAAATAAACAGTTACCATATATTTAAGCAATAAGTGCAGCAGCAAAAACAAGCAGAAAATTGTTGGAGAACACTAAAACCATCCTGTCCCAACTTGGCAACAGCAGTGGTTTAGTAAATGACTCTATCAAGCTGGAGACCTCTAACGATGTAGCCAAACTCATCTTCTGGAAGACAGAGCGTGAAGCACTTCACAATAAGGCAGGGCCTGTGCTGAACTAGAGAACACATGCCCCAACTAAAAACAGCTTACAAATATATATTTGTTTACTTGTACATTCATATTTGCAAACAGGAATGCAGAGACACACACCAATTTTCTTACCAAGCAAAATATACCTGTGAGCCAGATTCAGTAAATTTGTAGTGAAAGTCAGCAGCAAAACCAGCAAAATCAAGTGGGAAAAACAGTAGTGCCTACTGGGAAGGCACAGACCCTCTTTAAAAATTGGTGCATTAAAACGAAGATGCAGCAATAAGATCTGTCAGATTGTGATGTGAACATAATGATGAAAAATGCTGTCATTTTCCTCACAGAAACAAAAAAGAGTCAAAGAAAATATAGAAAAAACAACAACAACAAAAACACAAAAAAACCCAAACCCAAAACCAAAATCAAAAAGAAAACTGAATACTTATGTTTACAGGAGTCATTTTGCGACTTGATCCAGAAGCAGAAATGTTATAGGTTTGAATCTAAACCTACTTTCTCATTAGGAATAATTTCTTAATGTATCAAACAACATTATAAAATTATACAGCTGTGATATGTCATTTCTTGAAGTTACTGTAAAAACAATTACATTATGAAAAAAGTGTGCATATGTGTATGTATTCATGTTTGCACACACACACATATATGTATATATTCGGCAATTCTAAGGGAAGATTTATCCAAAAGGTATAAAAGTAACCATTATTTTACCCCTCAAATAAGAATGTGTGTTATTGGGGCACCTGGGTGGCTCAGTTGGTTAAGGGTCTGCCTCCGGCTCAGGTCATGATCCTGCGGTCCTAGGATCAAGCCCCGCATCGGGCTCTCAGCTCAGCGGGGGAGTTTGCTTCTCCCTCTCCCTCTGCCCTTCCCCCTGCTCGTGCTCTCTCTCCCTCTCTCACTCACTCTCTCTCTTTCAAATAAATAAATAAAATCTTAAAAACAAAAAAGAATATGAGTTATATTTGCTAGCTTATAGAATGAAATAGATGAACCATGAGAGACTATGGACTCTGAGAAACTAACCGACGGTTCTAGAGGGGAGGGGGGTGGGGGGATGGGTTAGCCTGGTGATGGGTATTAAAGAGGGCACGTATTGAAGGGAACACTGGGTGTTGTATGCAAACAATGAATCATGGAACACTACATCAAAAACTAATGATGTAATGTATGGTGATTCACATAACATAATAAAATAAAAACAAAAACAAACAAACAAAAAAGAATTAAATAGATGATACAATCTTTGTAAAATTGCAACTATGGTACTTTAATTCTTTGAAATGTTCCGTCTTAAAAACTCTACCAAGAGCTACTTTTACTGAGGAACTTAGAAGCAAAGCCATTGCTATAAAGTTCAACAAACTGAATGTTTGTCATTATTTTAGTATCCTATTTTACAGATGAGAAAAGCGAGCATTTGAAAGAATAAGAATTTCAAAAACCGCATTGTGAGTGGGGGAAATGGTTTGAATTTCAAATGTGATTTTCCTGATCCCAAGTGTATGCTTTTTAACTATTCTGTCTACCTTATAACATTTTGCTTGATTTTCATTATATTAACTGATGTTTGTGGTGCATTTATTTTTTTCTCTATCCTAGGTTAACCTAAATTTGCAACCTAATATTAGCTCAGACAATAGGAATCTTTTTTATTGTTATATATATTGTATTCTAGATCTAATTAATCAGACTTGATTTGACTCAATATCTTCATATTTGATAATTATTTAAGCTTTATAGAGTCTACGTATTTCTGAAATAACTAAATGGAAACAATTAACTTCAGAAACCTGAAACCAATGTTTAGTGATAGGATTACATGGAGGCTAGTGAGGAATGGAAAGATTGCTTTCTTCAGGGACAGATACGTCAGATTAAATTCCTTACCTCATTTGTGTGTAAGCAACATACAAATCTTTTTTTTTTTTTTTTAAAGATTTTATTTATTTATTCATGAGAGACAGAGAGAGAGAGAGAGGCAGAGGGAGAAGCAGGCTCCCAAGGAGCAGGGAGCCCGATGCGGGACTCGATCCCAGGACCCTGGGATCATGACCTGAGCCGAAGGCAGACGCTTAACCATCTGAGCCACCCAGGCGCCCAACATACAAATCTTAAGACAAATTTATTTGTACTAATTTTATAGTCAGTTCAGAATGTTGGAACTAGTTACCCCTCTCTGATTACTTTTATCTTTAGAATTTATATTTGGGGCCAGATTTTAAAAATTACTTTCTTTTTGCTGGTGCCCTGAACATAATCACCCAAGTGTCTGTTCCTTTTTATAACAGGGCTGCTGATTTCAGGTGGTTAAAAGAAAAGATGGGTCCTTCTAAATTTACATTACTGGTAAGTGTTTTCTGCTCCTTCCTAAAAACTTGTAAATTACATCTCAAGAGCTTTTTGAGATAGGTTTTTACATCCACTTAAGTAAAGTCAGCCTTATTGGGCAAATGTGACCTTCTCCCTCAAATTCCTTGGGAAGAACTGGCTGTGAAGGGGAAAAATTTTATATTCAGGTTAGCAACGTTTTAGTGTTTTAAAGCCCCCTAGGAGTTTATGAATTTTGAATATAAGCAATATCATTTAATTATATGAGAATGACTTTGCAAATAAATCGGTGTGTTGTATTGCACTTTTGAGTAAACAAACATTGAGTTATGCTAACTTTTCTATTTTTTCTTTTTATTTATTTAATCAAGAGATGAGTAGCAGCACTCTCGCATCCCACCCCCCCAAAAGAAATGTTCACAATGGACACCATGACCTTGATCACAACAGATTAACTGCTGAACTATGGTCATTTTTTTACATTTCTGCTAATCATTTCACAGCCTTAAAAATGATTTCAGAAATTTGTCTTGCCAGACTTTCTGAGTGAAGGGTTAGAAATTTAAAGGGGAAAAAAAAAAAAATCCTCCAAAGCTTCCTGGCGACTCTTCCCTGGAGAATAACTTCAGGCTTAATCTCCAAAGTACTAACAGATGTAAACACTTTATATTTTCCACAGGTAATTCCCAATAATTTTAGAATGACTATTAAAAAAAATAATTACAACCTAATCAAATTACATCTTTCTCTCTTGGGTCAATCTCATTTAAATAGAATCAAGGTAGGAAATAAATGGGTTCAATTCTCACATTAAAAAACCACCTTAAAGTGCCTGCTCAAGTGTGTAATTTCCTGGTTAGGCGAGGAGCTCCAAGCTCAGAGATTCCCCCTAGACAAAAGAGCAAGATAGAGAAGGGGTATTTCCCCCCTGTTCAGTATGTCCATTCTTACCATCATCCTACAGTGGAAATCTATATGGACTTTGAGGTTTGAGTTTGATATGTTTGTTAACATGTGATTAATTACATTTACATTCTAGCTCTACTTGCCTTTCAAGTGAATAGAACTCTCTATATAGTAACTATCTTCTGCAGAGATCAGAATACTGACAAATAAGTTATCAAATTGTGTATGTTATATATGTAAATGCATTTCTCTTTTTAAAACATTCAATATTTTTCTTTCTAAACATATTATTTTGTGTTAATAATTCTTAATTACATTGTACATTCAACATAGTTAAATGTTTTATCTTACTCATTTGAAGATAATTTTTCCTAATATATACCACATGATTAATAATGGATCTTTATTTAAAATATAAAAAATGAATAAACTTACATTAACAAAATAAGTAAAACAGAATGAAATCTTTCTGCAAGTATCATTTAAATCAGCAGGTTAAGAATTTATGCCTTTAAAAATGTAACAAAGTTAATGTTTGCTACTTATTTCAATAAATATCCATGTGTAAATCATGGAATACTTTATATTGATATCTGATACTCAAAATATTGATTTATAAACCATTCAGAGCAAGGAAGGATTCACTTATTATTTATTTATCAATGATACAGTCAGAGTAGCATTTTAGACATTTCAGAAATGGTTTTCCACTTGAGTGGTAATGGCAGTGGATGAAATTCTTGATTATATTTCCCTGCTTTCTAGTACTATGTGCTGTATTTACCTGTAGATGCAATGTAACCACACAACAGTTTCTACTCACCAATCATTTCTGTGACCTGTAATGCAGTAATACATTTCAATATGAAGGAAGGGAATGAATTGGGGTCAATATTTCACTTGCCTGTATTATTCAGCAATTCCTATGAAAAGAAGTGGCATGAATAAAAAAGTAATTTAAGAAGCTAGTGAGTAAAATAGCAAAAGGAAAAAGGAAAGGATGCAAAAAATAGGATTGGAAAAGACCCGTAGTGAAAGAGCAAAGTTAAAGTTGAACTTAAGCAGGAACAGAGGTTTGCTTAGTCCTGATTAAGTGTCCTTAATTTCTGGATACTCTCCTCTTGTCATATCCTACATCTGAGTGCTGTCATCAATTTATTAAGATAGACTATAAATAGATACACACACATATATTCATACACTTAAATGTTTTTTTGAACTCCTATTATGTATAAGCCATTGTCCTAAGCACTGGAGATATATTAGGTAAAATGAATGAGTAATTAAGATAGATTAACAGTAAAAACCTTCAAGATGTGAAAAGGAAATGAGTGATAACTTTTCCAAAGATATCCACTTGACCTAGACAAAAATTTTAAAGCAATGTGTAGACTTAAGGAGTTATTTAGGTATAGTTTTTTTAATGAAATAATTTCTACTTGCTCTTTAGGTTGAAGGTGTACATACAGAATAAAAACTTCCATCCTAATAACTCATTTGTACTGGACCCTACAGAAAGTGACAGTCTCTCACCTGCTGTTCTCCAGAGGACATTGTTTCTTTTGTACCATAAACAGAGGATTGCTTCCTCATTGCTAGATCTCAGAAGAAAAAGAAACTGGTCGTTCTAAGGTCATGGTTTAATAATAGTCCAAGAGAAAAATATTAGCTAAAAAAATCGTTGCTCTTTGAAAAAAGTTTTTCAACTTTACAAAGTTTCTTAAATAAAAATCTTTTAACTACTAGCTAAAAGTCTAAGAATGTCCAATTGCTATAAATTTGAAAGGCCCAAAGAAGTCATTATAGGTCCTTTTTTACACCAATAATAAACTCAACTATATTTTATTACTGAAAAACATTCTTTAAAAACATTTAAGCTTAACATTCAACAAAGAAAGAGAAATAGACTAAGTAGAGTTTTATTGATGTTGTTATCAACTTAAATAATATTTTTTTAAAATGTGGTAATCTCATTTAACTTCATTAGTGACTGGTTCGTGCCAATATATGGTAAGGTATGTAAACTTCTAAAATATGTTTAAATTTTGCAAGTTCATCCTTTCTGAAGTCAATCACAAATAAACAATGTTTTTCCAGAGTGAAAATTGTAACTCAGAGGTAAAATCAGTGGTCTTCTAGGAAATATCTAACAACTTGGGGAGGAGGTGCTGACTTTTAATTTTTACTGATCTGCGTGGTGTTAAAAATCCCACCATAGCTAACTTCAAGCCACCAACTTGGTGTCACTGGGAATGGAGTTGGGAAGAGAGGCACACACTCTACTTCATGAGCCAGGAGAAAAAGCTGGCTGCAGCAAATCACTGGATCATTTGATCAGATATAAGTTGTTATCAATTGTACAACACCATTTTAGCTACCAGGAAGAAATAAGTAATACTGCCAATTAAGTTATGGCAAAATGTTTTCTTACTATTTGATTGATTTTTTTTTTTTTTTTGCGCTTACTAGAAAAGCTCTTTCAAAGATTCTCTGGCTCCAGAAGGGTTCCCTATCTTAACTTGAGAAACTGAAAGAGACAGAAAGATATACAGAGAAAGAGAGTTCTAGATGGATGTGCTATGACAGCCAATAGATACCAGAACTACATAGTGGCCCAAAGAAATCTAAGTGGCCTTTCAGTATTCTTTCCTGGTGTAAAAGCAAGTCCAAGGATGTTAATGTTTGTGTTTGACAGAAGAGAGTTGGTACAAAGGGACTGCATAGATAGGACCTAAGAGGTCTGTGGTGGGGAGGGCAATTGCTGAGGTCTTACCCTAACAGCAGCTGGACTTCTTTAGCTGAGTCAAGGTCAGAAATAGCAGGAATCATGTGCAAACCAACTGTAAGCCACCACATCATGATTTCAAGACTGTTGAAATCTGAAAAAAACACAGCCCCAGCATCAATAAGATATGGTGTATTAAATATAGCAATAATGATAGCTAAAAATGATAGAAAACATAGTATGTATAAGACTCTTTTTAAAAGAGTCTTTGCAACTTCTTATGCATTAAAAGTGTGCTTCAGAGACTCGTAGTTTCTGGTCCAGCTTGTAAGGAAATGGGAAGTGGTCACTCCCATCTTCACAAGAAAAAAGCTGAACTAAAAATCAACTACTTTCGGGTGCCTGGGTGGCTCAGTTGGTTAAGCGACTGCCTTCGGCTCAGGTCATGATCCTGGAGTCCCTGGATCAAGTCCCACATCGGGCTCCCTGCTCAGCAAGGGGCTTGCTTCTCTCTCTGACCCTCCCAACCTTCCCCCCTCTCATGTGCTCTCTCTCTCAGTCTCTCTCTCTCAAATAAATAAATAAAAATCTTTTAAAAAAAATCAACTACTTTCATCAGATTTGTTAGAGAATTAAGATCACAGGGCAAGCTGCTGCCCCCCAAAACTGGAGAAAGAGGTGAAACAGAGATTCACAAATTACCAGAGCAAAAACCTCCACTGGAACCAATACGAAGGTAGGAACACAAACTGTAATGGATAAATTGTTGGCGGCTCAGGGTGAGCAAGTCTAAGAGTTAAAAACTCAAGGGAGTCTCAGCCTTAGGGAAGCTCCTGTCCTTTAGTGAGTTTTACCTCCAGGTGCTTGACCAGGAAGAAAACAGAATGAAAGGACAAAGGAGATGGTAGGAAGCCAAAAGAAGGGGAAAAAAGGATGGTGGGAAGGAGGAAGGAAATAATCGAAGGGAAAATAAAAAGAAAAGAATCTGCCTCTGGTTCTGAAAATAATTCTAAAATTTTGGATCAAAGCTACCCAGGGCAACTACAGCATGAGTGAAACGAGAACATTGCCTTTTAAGGTGACAGCATTCAAGCAACCAACATGTATTTGTTTAGATAAGTTATCCCATGGCTGGCAACAAAATTTGCCCTTTGTGTAATATTCCTCCTTTATGTTCAAAGGAAATGATAATGAAAAGGAAAAACTAGAGCACATTTCTTTCCTTTCTACGGTTACCAACATTGATGTGCTTCAGATTGCAAAACAAAAAGTGATCACTAGGTAGCAAGACTTTTGTCTTAGCTTCTTTTACTGCTTTGAGAGTTAAGAGAAATCAGCATCTAGGGGAATGAAACTACAAAAGAGAAACAGATACACCCACTCTGACTCTATAAAATCGGAGAACCTTGGAAAGCAATTTAATCTGAACAACATTTAGAATCTTGATTAAAGTCATCGTTTACTGTCCAGCACAGAGACCATTCTATCAATGAGTCCAGGTTCACCATCAGCCACATCAGAACAACATTGCCTTCAGGGAAATTTTAAGAGACCCATTCAGTTATGTCCTAAAACTGTTTCAATACCCAGACTTGAAAATTATGATGATTAATATATGAAAAAGAAAAAAAGTGCATAGCACACTGATGAAAGTGTTCAAAATATTGCCGTCAGCTTCAAACCAATGAGCAGAAACAAACTGCAGTACTCCAAGGAACTGTTAGAATAGAAGATAAAGAAGGAAGAAGTTTCTCAGAAAAAAACTTTTCTAGAAAAAAATTTAGTTTTATTCTTATGTTTATATCTTTTATGCTATTGTTTGATTTTCAAAATGCACAAAAATGTTGTAGGTTTCTTTTTGTTTTTGTTTTTGGGTTTTTTCTTTTTGTACCCTTTTTAACAGTTCTCTCTCTTTTAAAATCTTATATGCCCCCAGGAAAAAAATACACACATATCTTAATGTTCAGTATGCATTTCTACACTGTGTCCCTTTGTTATCAGATGGAATTTTAAACCACAAAATATAGAGATAAATATAAGTCTCACTGAGTGGGGGAGAGGGAGGTTCAAGAGGGCAGCATAAGAAGATCCTGAACTCATCTCCTCCCACACATACACCAAATCTACAGCTACATATATATAAATTCCTTTTGAGAAAAACCTGAAGACTAGCTGAACAGCTCCTGCACAACAAACGATAAAAGGACCACACTGAGAAGGTTAGGAAAACCAGAGACACAGTCTTGCCAAAAACCTCATCCCTGTCATAGTGACCCACAATCAAGATGGGTATCACAGATACAGAGCCTATCCCTGAGGACCAAGATGTTTGTGCCCCACATCAGGCACCACAGCCCTTGGATCCCACACTGGAGGGATGATCCTTTAAAACACCAAGCTTTGAAAACCAGTAGGGTCAGGTGCCTGGGTGGCTCAGATGGTTAAGCATCTGCCTTCGGCTCAGGTCATGATCCCAGGGTCCTGGGATCGAGTCCCACATCGGGCTCCCGGCTCAGTGGGGAGCCTGCTTCTCCCTCTGACCCTCTCCCCTCTCATGCTGTTTCTCTCTCTCTCGCTCTCTAAAAAAATAAATAAATAAAATCTTTAAAAAAATAAAATTAAAAAAAAGAAGAAGAAAACCAGTAGGGCTTAAATCTACGAGACGCAAAACTCTGTGGGGAATGGAAAGTCCACTCTTAAAAGGCTCCTGCACAGATTCATTCACCCTGGGAACCAGTGCAAAAGCAACAGTTTGAAAAACACCTGGACCATACATGAAGATTTTTTAGCTAATCTCAAAGCATCTGCCAGGGATGCAGAGATCGGTTGGGTTTCTCTGGGGACAAAGGCACTGGCTGGCACCATGTTTTGCCTTTTCACTGCACCTTGCTAGCACCAGTGGGCTTGCTGAAGCCAGCAGATTTATCTAATCCAGACAGGGGACACCTTTTGCTCACCTGACTCACCTTTGCTCACCACAGGACTGAAACAATCATAAAGACAGTTCTTGCAAGCTATCACCCCTCAGCGCACAACACAGACAACAGACTGAAACACACTCCCAGGATTCCTGTGGAAAAGGACTATTTACTTTTCCTGGAGCTGAGGGGCAAGAATCGGATTTACCACACATGTAGGGGCTACTGAGGTGATCTCAGGCCAGGGGATGCCATTGTTGTGCTCTCCTTTGGCCTCTTTGGATTTCATTGGTACCTCTCAGAATGGAGCTTATACACTTGTCTGGAGCCCCAATTTTTGCATTGTCACCAAGGAGAAACAACCAAATCACCTGGTCTGAAGGCCAGCGGAGGTTATGACTGTAGTCTCACAGGACTCTATATATTTGCATACTTTAAAAGCCACTGCCTGAGAGACTGGCTTCCAATAGGCTCACAACAGGTGCTGACTGAGATCTCCTTTGGAACACTGACAAGGGCTTGACACACCTTCAACAACTGGGAATTATCAAGAATAAATTAGGCAGCTTAGACAATCACAAAGGCTTAAGAAATAACCAAGGGGTACAGCAAGGTTGAATGATAAGTTTCATTGCCTACACAAGGCCATTCCTTCACGACTGAGGAAGGTAGTTGTTTTGCCTAATACACAGAAACAGAGAGAGTCAGGCAAAATAAGGAAACAGAGGAATATGTTCCAAATGAAAGAACAAGATGAAACCCCAAGAAAAAGCCTCAGTGAAATGGAGATAAGTAATTTATCTGATAAAGAGTTCAAAGTAATGGTCATAAAGATGCTCACCAATCTCAGAAGAATGGAGAACACAGTGAGAACTTCAAGAAAAAGGCAAAAACCCCAAGAATGTATTGAAGAAAAGTCACAGGTAACTGAACTGAAAAATACAATAGAGGGCTTCAACAGCAGACTAGATGAAGCAGAAGAATAGAACAGTGACCTGGAGGACAGAGCAGTGGGGCTCACCCAAACAGAGCAACTTTAAATGACACATTAAATCATATGCACTTAATAGGTATATACAGAACATTACATCCAAAAGCAATAGAATACACATTCTTCTCAAGTGCACATGGGACATTCTCAAGGATAGATTATAATGATGAAAGAAATTCGAGAAGACACAAATAAAAGAAAAGATATCCCATGCTCATGGATTGGATGAATTAATATTTTTAAAAATGTCCATACTACCTAAGCAATCTACAGATTCAATGCAAGCCCTATCAAAATTCCAAGGATATTTTTTACAGAACCAGAACAAATAATTCTGAAATTTGTATGGAACCACAAAAGATACCAAATAGTCAAAGCAATCTTGAGAAAGAAGGATAAAACTGGAGATATCATGCTCCTTAAATTCAAACTACACTACAAAACTATAGTAATCAAAACAGTATGGTATTGGCATAAAAACAGACACACAGATCAATAGAACAGAAGAGAAAACACAGAAATAAGCCCATGCTTACATTGGGCCAAGAATACACAATGAAGAAAGGATGGTCTCTTCAATAAATGGTATTGGGAAAACTGGAAAGATACATGCAAAAGAATGAAACTGGACCATTATCTTACACCACACACAAGAAATTGACTCAGATTGATTAGATTTGAATGTAAGACCTGAAAGCATAAAACTCTTTGGAGAAAACATAAACATCAGTCTGGGTGATAACTTTTGGATTTCACACCAAAAACAATGGCAACAAAAGAAAAAATAAACAAATGAGACTACATCGAACCAAAAAGCTTCTGCATAGCAAAGAAAATAATCAACAAAATGGAAAGGCAACCTACTGAATGGGAGAAAAAATTTCAAACTATGTATCTAATAAAAGGTAAATATCCAAAATATATAAAGAACTTCAAACAACTTAATAGTGAAAAACACAGAATCGCATTTAAAAATGGGCAGAAGATCTGAATAGACATTTTTCCAAAGAAGATATATAGATGGTCAATAGGTACATGAAAAGATGTTCAACATCTTTAATCATTGTGGATATGCAAATCACAGCCACAATGAGATATCAACTTACAACTGTTAGAATAGCTATTATCAGGAGGTAAGAAATAACAAGTGTTGATGAGGATTTGTAGAAAAGAGATACCTCATACACTGTTGGTGGGAATGTAAACTGGTGCAGCCACTGTGGAAAACAGTATGGTGGTTCCTCAAAAAGTTAAAAGTAGAACTACCATATGATCCATCTATTATACTTTGGAATATTTATCCAAACAAAATGAAAAAACTAATTTGAAAAGATATATGCACCCCTATGTTTACTGCAGCATTATTTGCAATAGCCAAGGTATGGAAAGATATGGAAACAATCTAAGTGTCCATCGACAGATGAATGGATAGAGGAGATGTGATTATACTCACACACACACACACACACACACACCAGAATACTACTCAGCCATAAAAATGAATGAAATCTTGCCACTTGTGACAACATGAATAGAACTTGAGGACATTATGCTAAGTGAAATAGTGATACAATGAAAGAAATACCATATAATTTCACTTTTATGTGGAATATAAAAAACAAAACAATCAAAACAAAACTCATAGATACAGAAGATCGATAGTTACCATAAGGGAAAGGAATCGGGGTTGAGCAATATGGGAGAAGGTAGTCAATTGTATGGTGATGAGTGGGAACTAGATCTTTTGTGGTGATCCCTTTGTATTATATACAAAGATAAATTATCTTGTGATACACTTGAAAGTAATATGTTATATACTAATCTTACCTCAATTAATATATATATATTTATAAATATATATGTATGCCTAATTAGCATTTGGATATGCAACTGCTTCCAAGTATATCATAAAAATAATCACTTTAGGTAAGCAGATGGAGCAGGTTAAAGGACAAATTTAAATTAAAAGCTAAAATCTAAAAAGCAAGAAAAGAAAAAGGGAGCTTTATGTGTTAAGAAGCAGATATTATAATGTAAAACATATAGATTGTTAAAATCAGGTTAAATACACATAATTCATAGTCTAAATTAGACTTTTCTGAGCACAGCTTTCTAAAACCACATTTATGAAAAATGCTTAAACACTTATTAACTAAATGTGCTTTTTTTCAAGGTCTATGTTAAATAGAACAGTAGCCAAGATATGAAAGTAGATGGCTATACCTAGCTCATTACAAAACATGGTCCCAGTGTCGGCTACAGGCACCGTATCGTATGGAAATAGCATTCATCACTGCCACATCTAAACATAGGAAAAGAACAAATAAGTAGATTCACTAGGTTGGATGGGATTTTAATAGCTTATGCACTCCCACCATGCTTCACCCTCACTGAGCTACATCTTATTATGCCAGAGGGGTAAATGCTTAACTTTTTCTTTCTGTGATACACAATAGAAGAGAACAAAGCAATCTTCTGCTCCTCCTAATACTTTTTTCTGTTTTTTGGCAACTCATATTTAGGAAAATTCTTAATTCTTAAGAAATTCTTAAGAAAAAGTCTTAAATTCTAAACTATAAGAAATACGTATATGATGTACGTATATATATACACACACACCTATGTATGTACATATCTGTATGTATATGTGTATATAGTGTAAGGAACCCATGTTAATTGTAGAAGAATTTTTGTTTCAAGGTTTGCATAATGGGCCCCAAATGGCCATGACACCTTAGGAAGAAACTGGGTTATTTGATTGTCAATCTTTGGCCACTGATGTGTGAATAGGTCAACCCTACCTATAAAGAAATCATAAGACTGTATCTTGGTTATTGACTTGGAAAAAAATCTGTCTTTCTTCTTGGGATATCTGAGTAAAAATATTTCCCCAGAGAGAGAAAAAAGTAAGTTTATTTCAGAGGCAAGTCAGAAAGGATTCTCTTTTGGGAAATAGAGGGACCAAGAGTGCTATTAGCAGAGGTAATATTGAAATGCTAACCATTCAGTTATAATGATGAGTATAGTTGCCCTCACTGTCAGAACACGAGCTGGCTAGACATACCAGTGACTGTACCTGGGGGCACCACTTGAACTTCTGGCCAGATCAGTATAGCCCAGTTAGGCATCTATGGGGATGGACACCAGTGCAGCCAACATTAAAGGGAAATGGGATTAATGCACACTCTGAGATTCAATGAAATCACTATGTGAGGGTTTTTCACAAATCCTGGTTCTTGGACTGCTCACCTAAAATTATTTGAGGTGCTTGTTAAAAGTTCAGATTCCTGACCCTTAGAATGAGAAACTATGGAGTTTCTTCCAGGAATCTGAAATTTTACTACATATTCTGGGTGATTTTTATATTCACCGAAGTTAGAGAACTGGTGTACTATATGTATGGGTCAACTTAATGGAAGCATTCAGGAGCAAAATTCCCAAGTAAGTTATCTCTGTAGAGGAGAGTCACTGGCATTAGTTAGGGAGAGCAGATATAACCATAACAGAGCCAAAAGGGAGGTAAGTCTAAGAAAGAGTCTTCACATTAGAGCAATGAGAATGAAATTATATTGTGCTCCCTGAGTTGGTTTTTTTTTTTTTTTTGTAGATAAAATATACCTCCATAAACTTAAGCCAATTAAAGTATGGACTACTTAATCATTTATAGGGATATAACCAATGCATGTCATTGAAGCTCATTCCGCTTTCAATCCTCTACAAAAGCTGAAAATATATACATTATAATCTTTCTACGCCTTCCTGTCTCACCTGGTGGACAAGAACTTTCTAATCACTGGAGCTATATGCTCTGTTATAGCACTGGGGAATTCATTCTAGATAGAAAAAGGACATCCCTGAAAGTTCTACTCTCTCTGTTGTGATTTCATATATACCAAGTAACTCCTTGGTTACAAATTCAATTTTTCTAAATTCTCTAATGCTGGGCAAGTCTATGTAGTGACATAATGTTAAATAATCCATTGATATTGTTTTTTATACATGAGTCTCCTGTGAGATTTGTTTGTGTTAATTCCATTTTACTAAGCAACTTTCAACAACTGGGAAATAATTATTTTTCTAGACTTCTAGTCTAGAATATTAAGTCTGATGATTCAAGGAAGATACTGCTCAGGAATGATCTACACTGTTTGCCTAGTAGCCACAGAAGACATCACTAACTCTTTACTTTCTAAATGTATTATCTCTTCCATTGTTCAAGCGACTGGTGGGGGGCCTGGGTGGCTCAGTTGATTACGCGTCCAACTCTTGATTTCGCCTTGCATCAGGCTCCCCACTCAGTGGGAAGCCTTGCATCAGGCTTGTATCAGGCTCCCCACTCAGTGGGAAGTCTACTTGTCTCCCTTTCCCTCTGCCCCTCCCCCTGCTCCCTCTGTCTCTCTCAAATAAATAAATAAATCTTTAAAAAAAGAGAGAGAGAGGGGGAGACTGGTAAAGGGTTTATTTGTAAATTCCTTTAACAATACAAGATCAAATACAACAGCTTTAAATTACTGTTACCTGGGTCCCTGGGCTAAGGCACCACCTATAATAAAATGAATCTTTTCAAGAAGAAACCATTCTTTTTCTCTCTTACCTTCACATTAGCAATGTGGTGTTGCCTATTTTCTGATTTTTAAAAATTTATCCTAGTCTTAGTTGTATAACCTTAGCACAATATGTATGAAGTTTTGAGATGCATTATTTTATTATAATCCTACTTATCTAGCAATAGAAAAAAATAATAAGTGTGCTTCTTAAAGAATATGTTTCACCTATTTAGCATGGTATAATTTTTTTGTCCCATCATGATGCACATTAATATTTAGAATCTAGTGGCTATTTTTTAATTTATTCATTTATTGATTTTTTTTTCTTCCAGCAAACATCATTCACCCAATAAAATATTTAAGCACTCACCAGATTGCCAGGCCCTGAGAACTGAGTCGAAATACTAGTGAGGACTTCCTTCTCTATTAGAATTCACACAAAGAATAATACTGACCTTAAAAACTAAAAGCTAACTGCATTCATTTGTTCATCCAAAAGCGTTTGTCAAGTATATATCAAGTATATACCAGGTAAAGAACAGGCTTAGGCCGTGTTCTAGGTCTTAAACACGTTCTAAGTGTTAGGATAATATAACCTCAATATTTCTATGCTCTCTTCTATTTCCTCGACAAATAGTAGATTCTGATTATTTCTAGGGCAATCAGAAGATTTGTTTTTTTGCAAGTGTCTGTTCTCTTACATTATATAATATTGCACTTAAGTACATACAATATTTCTATAGTGCTTACATATATAAGCACTATAGTGTGGAGTGTGGACTTTATGATATTTTGCCAGTGAGGACCCCTGAGGTGTACACTCTCATTTAGGACAATTCACTACCCTTAAAGTTGAAGAGCGAGCTATCTAGCACAAAAGATACCATAACGTCCCCGTGTTAAACAACAGACATTGTAAGAAGGTGTCCTTATTCCTTTTATTCTTGATCCTTCCTTCTCAGGTTTGCACATCGCCCATCCTACACAAAATGCCACACTCTTCTATGAGTCTCTGTGTTCCACAAACCCTGTTGCTTCCCTGAGGAGAATTCAACCTTCTACTAACAACAGAAAGCCTTTCCCATTATTTCTTTTCTGCACCACAGACCTGAAATTGAACTCAGGTCTTCTGTTGTATAGGTATGCATGGCCAATTCAGCTCAGACTTATAGATCATAAACAGAGCATGAGCTTCAAACTGTGAGCAGAACTTCCTGATGGAATGAGTTATTAAATAACACACCCCTCATTGATAAATATTTTTCAGAGACCACCAAGTCTAATCTCATAGAGGGAATTACAGTGGTCCTCCATTGCTGTCCAAAGCATTACTGGGCTCTTTCCTGCTCATCCTAAGGTCCAGTGCACCCTAGCTTTTTGATGTTTGCTCATTTACTCAGTCATACACTGAACAAAGAGAAATTGTGTACTGAGTGTCACTGTTCTAGACTCTGGGTGTCAACATATCTAGAGCATATTAAAGGCATAGTCTTATAAGAGATCTCTTTGGATCACTAACAAGAAGAGATATAGGCCTCAGATCATGTCATGAAGAATTCCAAGTTTTAAAGACAGTAGAAGAGGCTGAGCTTGGAAAGTAGGGTACAAATAGGTGAGAAGAATACCAGGAGAGTGTTGGGACATAGATACAAAGGGAAGGGAATCCTTCAACATTATTCAGTGTAGGTAACAAGTCTAGCAAGTTAGGAAATGGGTAAAGTTCATTAGATTTACTGACCTGGAGATTATTGGTGACCTTGATGAGGATTGCCTGGTGGTGTGATGGAGATGGTGGTGAATCCAGATTGGAATGAGCTTAAGAGTAATTGGAGATAAAGAAGTAGACACAGCGAGTATAGAAAACTCATGGAGAAGGGAGGCAGAGAGCAGTGGCTATGTGGAGGTAGGTTGATGAAGTCAACTATTGTGTATAACAAAGGAAGATTTGCACATGTTTAACAGTAAATAATAGGTGATTCTATACTTTTGGGAGGGAGTGAATGTTGCCTTCATCAATGTTTTTGATTCAGGGTCTCCCTATTTATTCTACTCAGAGTCTCTGGTTATATTGTTTTGATTTACTAACATTCTCTGAGATTAAGAAGTATGGAGAACCATGCAAGTAAGGCATATTCTATACCCTCAAGGAGAGTAGTGGAGAGACAAATCTTTAAGTCCAAAGGGCTTTATATTGTATTAAATGCTGAGATGGAGAAATAGATATGACACTATGAGAGCAGAAGGAGCACTAATTCAAATTGGGTAAGCAAAAGCTCCCGGGAAATGTTCTGTTTGAAAGACAACAAGTTTCATAGCCAGAATAGGGTGATACTGGGAAAAGGATAGTATGCATGAAGGCACTGATACTTTTAAACATATTATATATTCAGAAACTGGAAGCAGGTAGATGTAATTCATGAAAATCTCTATATCTAGTGTGGAGGAAGGAAGGGTTTGCAAAGAAAGGAGGCAAAACCCTGTTAATGCAGGCCTTTGTGGCATAAACTATGGAGTTTGACCTCCATCTTGAAAAACCTGGGGAACCACTGAAGCATTTAAGAATGAGACCATCATCATCATCATCATCATCATCATCATCATCATCATCATTTCTGTAAAAGCTAACATATTGAGGACTTATTCTGTGCCATGCATACTTTTTAACATTGTTTATGCATTATCTCATTTAATTCTCTTAAACCCACACAGAAGTAAGCATGAGTTTTATCCCCAGATTAATAATTTGGAAATGAGTCTATTGCTTACAGAATTGATGCTTGGAAATGAATGCCAGAATCTTCACCAGTGCTAACCATAAAAGCCAGCCACCTTTACCACCACACTCTCTCAAAGGTGGGTTCTGTGAGGCCTTGCTTGCTTCTTTACATTTCTCTTCTGTAGCAAAGTCTCACATTTGAGTTTCTGGTTCCTGGATTGTATTCTTGTGCCCAAACTATTAGGAAAACTGGAAAAGCCAGGTCTAGTTCCTGTCTTAGGAAGGCAGGATTCATAAAGAAGGACATTCTTCAATCAGAGAAGAGTTTTTCAAAATATCCTGAGAGGCCACACTATGTATCAAATGATGTCTAAAGCCCCCCCAAAGATGGTATACAAACATAAGACAAAATTTGGCATTCTAAAACCTCTTTTAAATAAAAGAATGGAATAGTATAAAAAAGATGTATTTCGAGATAAGTGATGCACGGTGGGAGACTAGTTCTGCTATGCAATAATTATATGACTTCTAAAAGTTACTCAGTCTTAAGGCTTAACTTCCTCTTCTATACAATAATTTACAATGACATGTAAACTAGATGTAATGTATAGATAAGGCAGGGAGAAAACAGAGCTGCTTTTTTTTTTAAGATTTTTTTTTAAAGTAATCTCTATACCCAACATGGGGCTCAAACTTACAACCCCAAAGTCAAAAGTCCCATGCTCTCCTGACTGAGACAACCAGGCACCCCCTGAGCTGATGTTTAAAAAGCAACAGTTTCTGTATTCTAGGGTCTAAGCTGAAATGTCTTAGGTGAGCTTTTCACACGAATATTTAGTGGTACAGAAGTAAGGCAAGGCTGTAGCCGCTATTCCTTTAAAAAGGAATATAGCGAATAATATACACAAACATACTTGAGATTGGACTCTATTTAATTCTGTTTAATAAATGTTGGAATAATCTTTTTTCTTCCTCTGAAAAGATAATTATAACTTTTTAAAAAAATTTCTTATAGTGCCTTAAATTGGGTTTGTTAAATGTGCCACATCAGAGGAGAATTGTTATTTTCTTTGCAGGGTAGAGGGCAAGTAGATCTCAAGAACACGGAGACAGAACAGGGAGAAAGCCCAGGGTGGGTCACTCTAAGGAAGAGCAGAGCCGTAGCACACAGGAACCAGTTAGGCTCTCCTTTTCTGCTTTGTAATTGTGTTATCTTAAAGATTTACTTAAATCTATTCTCTGCACAGTCTTGTATCGAGTGTTACTGTGATTAAAGAGGAAGGATTGTGTCCACCCTCAGAGCAAAACTAACTAGGGAAGAAGGGTTACAGCTTGGAGCAGCAGGTACCAGATGGACAAGAGAGCAGACTGACATAACCAGAGGAGGTACAGTGAAGGGACAGGAAACAAGCAATAGCCAGGAAGAGACAGACTCCTGCTGGGATTCCTCAGAGGTAACTGAGGGGGAGCTGGACCTAAATGCTCATGCAAGATGGAACCATAGCTGACGCTGGCGATGTCCTCCAAGTCGGACTGGTGGACCATCTCTGTGCAACCACTTCCCAGCCCCAGTGCGCTTTGCAGCTGCCTACTTGTATTTGCTCTTCTCTGAGGATTAATGCCCACCCTTATGGGGAGCTAGAAGTACAGGGGAATTTATTCCCTCCACCCAGCGGCAGTCCCTAACAATAACTGACTAGTATGAGAGCACAGAGGCTCCTCTCCTTTGCCTCAAGTCTGGACATTCCCTGGTGTTTTTACATTACAGAGCTCCCTGAGGGCTGGGGCTGAGTCTAGGATTCCACTGAAACCACAGAATTGAGTGGCTGCTTCTTCTGCTTTCCTCTGGGGGATCTTCCTTAACAAATCACTTGAACCTGAATCCTTGCCTTGGGGACTGCTTTTGGGAGGATTAATAGAAGACCTGGCTCTCCTGGATGTGATTAGGCAAGTAGACCCCATTACCTGGGGACCTTAGGCATCATGGATTTAGTTACATAAAGATGCCTAACACACAGTTAATGATTGCTAATCTCTCTTTCATACCTCCCCACCAACCTCCAAGTTCAGGTAGAACCTTAAATTAATCCGTTCCCTGTTCTCCCTCACTAAAATGATCATAGTTTTTGGCCTGACTTAACTGTTTTAAGGGACAAAAGGAGACTATCTACAAAAGCTTTTTTAAAGTGCTACTTTTTAAAAAAATAAGGAAATTTACAAATGGAAATATATAAATTACGTTTAAATAGATTGTAGATATGAATTACTATTTCAGAAATAGGAATGGGGAGAATGTTTTTCAAAGTGTAAAAAATGCAAAAACTTTAAAAGCTCCCTTTTTATGGTATTTACTATACATTAGTTGTATTTTTAATGATAATGGCCCTTCTTTGTGGGGTGATTATGTAAACATCTAAACATGAAGTTCTTGCTATTTCAAGGAAAGCAAATGATGTTTGCCAAGTAAATAGACATAACAGTTTTTTTTTTAAAGATTTTATTTATTTAATTGAGAGAGAGAATGAGATAGAGAGCATGAGAGGGGGGAGGGTCAGAGAGAGAGGCAGACTCCCTGCTGAGCAGGGAGCCCGATGCGGGACTCGATCCCGGGACTCCAGGATCATGACCTGAGCCGAAGGCAGTCGCTTAACCAACTGAGCCACCCAGGCGCCCAATAGACATAACAGTTTGTATACCATTCTATACTAAATACATTTTCTTTTCTTCCTGCCTGCCAAAAATTGACTAATTCTTGTATTAATCATATTTGAATATCAGTAGGCAGTAATTATATATGTAAACCTTACTTTTTGAAAAACAAATGTTTGTATTAACTACTTTGCAAAGCTGAACTTTAAAAGTAGTATCCTTAATATATTCTCTCTTTCTTCATGTACAACAGCAAAAATATATGAAATATAGATTCTTTGAGTGATATTACTCTCTTCAATACTTTGGTTTGCTATTACTCATTATAAATCCAATTATTGACAAAAATGAAGCTTTCATTTCAACGTGATTATCATCTATCATTTTGTGTGAGCTGGCCTGTACCATAAATATTTTACTGTTATCAGATTATGATAAAATAGAGTTCTCTATTATGAGTTTCTATCATCCCAGAAAAAATAGACATTACTAAATGCTTTCAAGTTAAAAATAGAAATCACCAATTTAGTATGTGTATGATTGTTATAATGATGTTTATCAAACCCATAAGTGTATCTTACATTTTGAAAATGGTCTTAAAGGCATATAAGGATGTGTTGGTGTTGCCCCATTTCTTAAGGATGGAGTAAGAAGCAAAGGCATCCGTATCACTACATGTGATAGTAAGTACTTAATGCCATTCCCTGTGATATTAAACACCCAATACTACTACCTGTGGTATAAAATCTTGTTATCTCTAGCTGTGACATTAAATGCTACTGGCCAATGGCGTTACCACAAAAGTGTATTTGCTGGCTTTAGCAGCAGCTCCTGCAGTTCCTAAAAATAACATTTCCTGGACTGCCAAAATAGCACATGGCCCAGTGATGGATAGGATGGACTTGACAATTAAGCCATCTGCTTGCGGGCTTCTCTGATTTCTGTGCTTTTGCCTCTGCTTTGCTGCATAGCTCAAGCATGGCTGTCATTTAGAAGAAAGACTGGACAAGGAAACTAATCTCTACCATATTTCCTGGATGATTTTAACTAATAACTTCCCAGACTGAAAGGGAAATTTGCACATGGTATTTGCACATGCTAGGCCACTAATGCTTGGAAGATGTTAAATATCTCTAACCAAATTGATACATATAGAAAAACACTGGGCTGGGAATTCAAATAAAGATTCTTCTTGTAGAACAAAACTAGTGAGTCACTTAGATCCAGTTCTACTGACAAAATGTCTGTCTGCCTCATGGAACAATTTCAAACCAACTACGACTAGAAGAAACAAGATATAACTCTTTTTGTTTTCTCTTCCAATTTACTATTATTTTTTTAAAGACTTTATTTATTTATTTATTTGAGAGAGAGGATGAGAGGAGAGAGAGAGAGCACATGAGAGGGGGGAGGGTCAGAGGGAGAAGCAGACTCCCCGCCGAGCAGGGAGCCCGATGCGGGACTTGATCCAGGGACTCCAGGATCATGACCTGAGCCGAAGGCAGTCGCTTAACCAACTGAGCCACCCAGGCGCCCCCCAATTTATTTTGTAGACTGAACTACATCAAAAAAAACAAAACAAAACAAAACAAAACAAAAACAAAAACACAAAAAACCCTAGAAACTATATTTACTTTGTTATATTGACCTACTGAGAGTTAGCAATAAAATGCCTAAAGATTGAATTTAATATATCTCATCATGTTCTCTCATGAGGTAGAATTACTTAGTAGATTATCTTTTTTTCTCTTTTTGAAACATTTTTCTAGTCCACTGGCCTGTTCTCTATTTCCAAGGCAAAAGTTGGCAGCCACTGATGCATTCTAGAATATTACCTATCAATCCAATGGAATTCAGTAATTTTAGGCTATGGCTCTGTATTGATTTAGAGATTAGGGTAGAGCTACCAATCTCTCTTAGAATTTTTTTCCTATTGGCAAAAGAAAAATTCATACTTTAGCTTTAGTTACTGGTTTGAAAATCCAAGAATATTTCAAAACCGTTTCTTTAAATAACACAGGTACTTACATTACACAGAACAAAAAATATTCCTGTGCCTCAGAAATAATAGATTTTTAATATAATCAAGGGACAAATCAGTATTAAAGGTATCATTTTATAGATTAAATGCAAAAATAGAGATTCTGACTACTTATTATTGCGTGATTTGGAAAAATGGGTAGGTCAGCCTTTTATTCATTTCAAACACAAGCACTTAGTAAGCACCTACTTTGGTTACAGTTAGAGTAACTGTTAGAGTAAGTTAGAGTAACTGTTAGAGTAAGCTTGAGAGATACAAGAATAGATACCTCCCCACCCAAAGAACCTAGACAGAGTCAAGCAGTGGAAATGAAATTAGCATTCAAATGCATACATTCAAAATACAAGGTAAAAAAGACAAGCATGTGGGATGCCTGGGTGGTTCAGTCAGTTAAACATCTGCCTTTGGCTCGAGTCATGATCCTGGGGTCCTGGGATCCAGGCTCATGTCAGGTCTCTCTGCTCATCAGGGAGCCTACTTTGCCCTCTCCCTCTGCCTGCCGCTCCCCCTGCTTGTGCTCTCTCTCTCTGCCAAATAAATAAATAAAATCTTAAAAAAAAAAAAAAGACAAGCATGTATAAATGCCAATCTGGAATTAGCATAACATGTAGTCTATTTGATTAACTTTCTCCTATAATTCAAAAGTCACGTATATGAAATTCTTTTATTTTCTGTCCCAAATATTCATTATGTCTCATTATTTACTTTAGGAAAGAAACTATATTTTGTGAAATCTCTAAGACAGTTTGAACCCTGAAACTGAAAGCTATGGGAAGAGAAGCCTTGTTACTTATGTTTATGGATAGATTATTCTCACATTACACATCATTTCTTTTCAGCGAGTCTTTATTAGATTAGTATGGAAGATCCTGCATAAGATGGAGATAATATGGAATAATGAGGAACAGACATTTGTATATCACTTGTAAAAACATTTTTCCCCCAAACACTTCATCTACTATTTTTCAACTCAAAAGATGTACAACACCAATCACACTTACTCACAAATTCACGGACCAATTAAAAAACAAACAATGGAGTCAGGGAAGTCATGCACAACAGAGGGCTTGCTGCACAGTCTGTTTTTATAATGTTTAAAATCAGGCAGGCTTCTATGATATTAAATGTTTTGATGGAGATCACCCTTGGAGGTGGGCAGTGACTGGTAGAGACTCTGACAGCATTTTCTACAGTCCTGGTAATATTCTATTTTCTGATATATTTATAGGGATGCATTCAGTTGGTGAAGATTCATTGAACTGTACACTTATGATTTGTGCCATTTTCAGATAACAGGAAGAGGGAAAGAAGCAAGCAAAAGCCAAATGTTTCAATTTTTTTTTTTTTTTGTAAAATAGCATTGTAGATCTTGAAAAGGAAAACGTACTAAATTTAAAGTTTTAATGATATAACAGTTATGGTCAACTTTCATTACCTAGGGTCCTAAAAGGCAAAATGGGAAAGAAAAAATGCTACGTTTTATAGTTATAAAAATCCACAGAGCAATAAATATGGAGAGTCATATATTTTGAGAAAATATACTCTGTTTTCCATAAATGTGTGCAATGAACTTTCTCAAAAACAATTATAAATTTGGTAAGTAATGAAACTATAAATGATAAAGAACCAGATTTGTTTTTTCATTGTGGAGTAATATGGGGAGATAATTGGACACCTTTGAAAAGTTTATGAATTCTTTAAATTCTTTCAGGTTTCTACAGAAGCTAGTAAGTGCTTAAGACACTACTAATAGATCAATGGGCCTGAAAACTTCTTAGTTTAGAATGAAAGAATCCTAGTCACAAATACTGTTGACCAGAAACAAACATGAGGGTATTTATAAATATCTGAATAATTGAAAGTCTAATTTTGCATACTGATATTAATTGTCATGTTGACCTTCAGTGTCATATGAGGTAATTATTTATTAGTAATATAGGAAAACTGAGCTATAATATAATCTTCAAAGAACAAATGCAACTTGTTTGTGATCATTGCTGTTAATTTCATTATTTTTTTTTATTTTATTTTAAAGCTAGAGGTGATTTGAATGATCCAACATTCTTTTTTTCATAGATGTGGAGCCTTAGCCCCCAAAGTTCACACATCAAGGTAAACACAAAATCAGATGTTTAACTCAAATCTTCTAATAACTTGTCTAATACATTCATAGGCTTCCAAAAGAAATGTTTTAAGATATTGAAATGAATAAAGGGTATACATGACTTTTCCCCTACTTACTATTCTAACTTGAGGGACTTAAAATTTTTTGGAGTTCAGGTTTGATTTTTTAGCTCTCTGTTCAAGGAACATCTAATTTGGCAGCCCAAATTAGACTACGGCAGGCTCGCTGTTTGTCCACCCATCTTAGGCCTGGCCCTCACTGAATCACTAGAACTCCTTAGAGCACAGTTTCAAAACAAATTTATTCTAGAAGTAATTGCTGGAATTCTAGTATTCTAAGGCAGTAAACTGAATAACAGTTATAATGTAACTCTTCTAAAACACAGAGTCATAAACGAGAGAAAGTGATCCACTAAATAAGGTTTGGTATCCAAGAGTATGAATTATTCCCCGTGGCAACAAATTATTTTACATGAGAACCAAATACTTACTTGTCTATGAGGCAAAATGATGGTTGTTTCAAGACAATTGGAAATATTTACTCAATTATATTTTTAACTGTCATAAATTAGGCCCATCTTTCTCCTATAAGTAGATTTCTTTCTAAGCACCTGATGGCCTCCTGGTAGAACAAATATAGTGAGGGCACACTGCAGTTTCTTCTATTTAAAATTGCAGCTTTTATTCCTTGAACCACACCACTGAAATTCCATATTAATTGATAATTTAAGTTTTATTGGGAAGATACTAGTTCCCTGGATAGAGATCTGATCTGTCTTTGAAGAATGACAAACATTAAGAGTACATAGAATTGGTAGGGCTGGTCCATGTTTTTGAAGTTTCATTGACAGTGTCGTGTGGGTGGAACTTAAATCACTGTCATTCAAAACTGTTTCTTACTAAGGAAAGGAATATTCTTGAAGTAATTTTTCTGCAGGAAACACACCCAGTGCAAAAACAGAATTTTTTTAAATTTTATTTTATTATGTTATGTTATTCACCATACAATACATCATTAGTTTTTGATGTAGTGATCCATGATTCATTGTTTGCGTATAATACCCAGTGCCCCATGCAGTACATGTCCTCCTTAATACCCATCACCGGGCTAACCCATCCCCCTTCCTCCCTTCCCCTCTAAAACCCTTGTTTCTCAGAGTCCATAGTCTCTCCTCCGATTCATCTCTCCCTCTGATTTCCCCCCCTTCATTTTTCCCTTCCTTCTCCTAATGTCCTCCATGCTATTCCTTATGTTCCACAAATAAGTGAAACCATACGATAATTGACTTTCTCTGCTTGACTTATTTCACTTAGCATAATCTCCTCCAGACCCATCCATGTTGATGTAAAAGTTGGGTATTCATCCTTTCTGAAGGCTGAGTAATATTCCATTGTATATATGGACCACATCTTCTTTATCCATTCATCTGTTGAAGGGCATCTCAACTCTTTCCACAGTTTGGCTATTGTGGACATTGCTGCTATGAACATTGGGGTGCATATGGCCCTTCTTTTCACTACATCTGTGTCTTTGGGGTAAATACCCAGGAGTGCAATTGCTGGGTCATGAAGTAGCTCTATTTTTAACTTTCTGAGACACCTCCACACTGTTTTCCAAAGTGGAGGTACCAACTTGTATTTCCACCAACAGTGTAAGAGGGTTCCCCTTTCTCCACAACCTCTCCAACATTTGTTGTTTCTTGCCTTGTCAATTTTTACCATTCTAACTGGTATAGGGTGATATCTCAATGTGGTTTTGATTTGAATTTCTCTGATGGCTAATGATGACGAACATTTTTTCATGTGTCTGTTAGCCATTTGTATGTCTTCTTTGGAGAAGTGTCTGTTCATGTCTTCTGTCCATTTATTGACTTGATTATTTGTTTTTTGGGTGTTGAGTTTGAGAAGTTCTTTATAGATCTTGGATCCCAGCCCTTTATCTGTAGTGTCATTTGCAAATACCTTCTCCCATTCTATGGGTCACCTCTTTGAAAAAAAGAATTTTTGACATGGTTTAATGGTTTTCTTGTTTTAATGGTTTATGACTCTGAACCATGTGGGGTTTGAATCCAGTTCTCTTACCTACCATGCATTGATCTTGGGTAAGTCACTTACATTATCTAGAGCTCAGTTTTCTCATCTGTGAAATGGGGAAAATAATAGCAGTCATTTCATATCATTTTTAAGAGAATTCAGTGAAATAAAACATGGCAATGCTGGGAGAATTGTAAGCTTTCAATATATGTATACTGTTATTGTTGTTATGATTATAACTAATAAATCATTACTACTTTCTCCCAGCAGAGCTCCTATCTCCAGACTGACCCAGAAAAAAAGCAAAACAAAACAAAACGTTATTTTATCCTGCTGCATTTCTGGCACTCGCCTGATTCAAATATTAATAAGGTTGATGATTTAAAGCTTTTCCATTGTTGCAGAAAATGCTAAGTTATTATCTGGTAGAAAAATTCTAAGACTTTGCACCTTTCTTTGTATTTTTATTCTAATTAGGTTTTAGAAGATTGTTTATTGTATCTATTTGGAGGAATGTGTTTCATGTTGTGTCCTTCATTAAAAAGATTAAGTACTTGATCAGTCCTTAACCTCTTAGTGTGTCTCATTAGTTTGGTAATTTATTCATCAAAAATACACTCTGAGATGTGTTGGGATTGAAGAGCTGGTGTTGATCCAAGAAAGCATGCTGTGTAGTGCCATGAACCTCATCACTTAGAGTAATGTGCCTGCACAAGGAGAAGGAGCAGACTGTCTTTATGAGAAGTATAGAAATGTTTATATCATTCTGCTACCAATTCAAATGAAATCTTTTGAGATATGCTGCTCTATAAATCTTATAGAAGTAAAAATGCTATAGAACTATAGTATGTGGAAAGTTAGATTTATAGAAATCAAGAATTCTAGTAAGTACTATTTATTTTTTACTGGGTTACTTTTATAGATTAAAGGAATATGAAATAGAATAATCCTTAAGCTAGAAGAACTTCATTAAAACTGTAAACTTCTTAACAATTTTAATATACTGAATTGTCCCTCGATTTGACAAAATGGTTATAATACTTTATGTATGATTGTGTACATTTTACACATATTTTTATATATACATATATAAACATATATATATATACACATATACATATATATACTTTTAACTGATTTGCACTATTTGGGTCTCTTTTATGCAGGACCTTACAGTCAGAAATAAATATGTATTAAACACATACACACACAAACTCACATATACACTTTTATTTAGGTTTGACAACTTTGAATGTCAGTTTTTCCTTTTCTTTTTCTTTTTTTGAATGTCAGTTTTTCTAAATCCAAACTTTCTTAATGATGGATCCAGATTAAACTATTCTATCATAACTGAGTGCTATGTGGTCCTTAAAATGCTATTCAGCTCAGAAGCATTATCTTTTCAGTATGTAATTAATCTTTTCTTTTCTCATTTTAGTAGACACATGCCCATCTGCTACTCATCATTCTTACTGTTTAGGAAGGCAATGGGCGCCTGGGTGGCTCAGTTGGTTAAGCGACTGCCTTCGGCTCAGGTCATGATCCTGGAGTCCCGGGATCGAGTCCCGCATCGGACTACCTGCTTGGCAGGGAGTCTGCTTCTCCCTCTGACCCTTCTCCCTCTCATGCTCTCTGTCTCTCATTCTCTCTCTCTCTCTCAAATAAATAAATAAAATCTTTAAAAAAAAAAAAAAGGAAGGCAAGAGAAGTGTCTTCTTTGTGCTTCAAGACTCACCTTGAATAAAATCTGAGAAAACCTATGGATATCCAATAACAATTAAAGAGAGAAAGAGAAAGAGAAGAAGAAAAGAAAGAAGAATAGAAGGCAATGTCAAAGAAAAACAAAACAAGTGAGGAGATTGATTTTATGCAGGCTGTTTCAATAGGGAGATCCAAAAATCAGTGTCTAAGCTGCGTAGTTTTACCCTGGACTTTTACAGGGAGGAGTAAAGTTAAAGGTAGAGTCATCTACACTCGAGTTGTTGTTTTGTTTTGTTTTTTCAGTCAAGGAAGTCTCAGTCAGTTAGCTAAAATGGAAATGTTTATCCCTGTGTCTAGCTAGTTTCATGGGGGACAAACAGTTCTAATCTCAGCTAATCATTCACGAGACAAGGAATGGGAAGAGGAGGGTCTATGTCTGGTTTTGTCAGCAGGTTCAGGCAAAAGGGGGAAAGGTCTGTGTTTGACCTGTCACAGGTACACAAAGGAGTCATCTGCAAATCGTAAAGGGGTCATGAGAAAGGGTGGACAGAAGGTCCTATCTAACTCACATGGGTGGTTCTTTGAGGTAAACTTTTTCCCTTAACACAAAAAGGGGGATTCTGGATAACAAAACATTGGGAAGATTTCTTAATCATCATTGTTTTCCAGAACTCAAGTGAAGTTCACCATTAGCAGAAGGGCAAGAAAAAAGAAAGAGCCAGATTTTTATTTAGGAACATTATATTTTTTTCTCTATGTTAAATTTGCTGAGTTGAATTCATTTTACAAACTAAGGCTTTTTCTTCAAGTGTTCTCTTAAGTATGTAGATCTTTATTAATTTTTTATTTGATTTTTAAATTTAAATTTTAATTTGACCTTTGGTTTCTCTTTTATATTTTATATATAAATCCATTACATCATCATAGATTCAACAATACACCAAAAGCATTGTGTTTTAGCCTGTTTAGCTTCTTAACATCCTTTTCTATATGCAATCTGATTTACTATGGATATTTTATAATTAAGCTAAATAAAACCTTCATAGACATGGGAAAATTTTATCAGTCAAATAGCCCAACAGCTTCATTTAGTCCCATAGAGCTTTCCTAAATTTATACAATTAGCTGTTTTGACTGCCAGGACTAGAACTCATACTGTAATTCTCATTGTGTTGTAACACACTCATAGTCCCATTTTAGAAATGAATGCCAATATTCTCTTCACATGACCACTAGAATAGATTAAAACTGGAACAGACAGGTGTAAACACAAAAAAATCTATTTATGGTTAATGGAGTTAAGAGCAAAATCAAAATATTAGCAACACTACTGAAAACATGCAAAAAAGGAAAAAAATATAACTAAATGTTGCAGTTTATAAAAAAATAGTCACAAAATAAGATCAAGCCAATAGTTTTATCATTCTTAACAGATTAATTTTAGCTTCAATTTCTTAAATGGTTGTTTTTACAGTTCTTAAAAGCCAGTCTAATATTGATAATTATTCACCCAGAGTAACACAAGGGTCTGAATTTGAGGAGAAGCTGCTTCCACATGAGTTGGAAGGCAGCTAGAGCTGATCTAGTTCTCCTAACTGCTTTTGTGTACCTAATGCAGATTTATTTTAGAGTCCAATAAAGAAAGGACAAAGGTGTTCCTGGCACATCAATTTTAGCTCATGGCAGCTTCTGGGTAGTTTTCTAAAGCTGAGTCTGAGGCAAAGAAACTTGAATTCTTTATTTTCCTTACTTACAGGAAGTCAGTCTTATGGCAGGATTATACCTGGTCAAAAGCAGAAAATCAAAATCAATAAAAAAATCCCAGCATTCTCAATTGTGCTCTTTATTATTGAATTTGTTATTCCTTCACTCATAGGTTTATCTAGAGGTCAAGACATTCAAGAAAAAAAGGAATATTGGTTAAAAAAATCAATGCATAGAAACATGAAATATCAGTATAGCTGGTAGAAATGGAAGATTAATTGGATTATGTGATTGTGTAGGTATATGTTTGCATATAAATGATAAGAAGATTAGACTGTTGTTTCCTTTTTTCTTAAATGATCTATAGATAAATAACTTTCAGCTTCTCTACAACAGTGATTTATTAGAAGAAAAAAATTGGGGTTCAATTAAGAACTTTAATGTTTTCATGCTCATTTATTTTGGTACAAAGCATACATTCCTGGTTTTGTGCTAAACAAGCTAACAAACACAGGAATTTGGTTAAAAAAAACCCAAACAAACATACATATATATGTAGTTACCAGGGTGCCTGGGTAGCTCAGTTGGTTAAGCAACTGACTCTTGATTTCGACTCAAGTCGTGAGATCAAGCCCCACGTTGACTCCAAGCTGGGTGTGGAACCTGCTTAAGATTCTCTCTGTCCCTCTCCCTCTGCCCCTCCTCTCTCTATGAAAAAATAAAATAAAATAACCTAGCTACCGTCTCAAAAAATACTTGTTCCTGGAAAATATGACAATAAACTACTAACGTAGCTTACTCAGCAGTATGCATTTAAAGAACATTTTCTTGCTATGCCTGCCAATCCAAAACTACTATGTCACAAACTCTGCCAATCCCAACTAGTATTCCACCTTGCAAGATTCACCTTAAAGTCACCCAACCCAGGACCTAAACCCCTTATAAGTATTAAAAAAAAAAACCCAAGGACTTAAACATGTCTATATCCTCCTCAGAGTTCTCATTTCTGAAATACTACAAAGACACCCCCAGGGGAGTATTTACTGCACTAAGTCTAACTAACTTAGCTTTTTTGAATCAACAGGTTTTCCTGGTGATATTTTTTGAGAGTTATCAGTCAACCCAGCAGTATTATTTACTATATTTAAAATATCTGAATCTCAGTTTCTCATATGAAATTAAATATTATGATTATTCTTTGCATAGATAACTCATATCTTTGCATATTTTAAACAACAAAGTGTTTTCAATTCAAAAAATCGCTGGAGTCTACCAGCTTAAATTTACAAACTTTTAAAATATTACATGAGGGGACACCTGGGTGGCTCAGTTGGTTGAGCATCTGACTGTTGATTTCAGCTCAGGTCATGATTTCAGGGTCTTGGGATCAAGGCTTTCATGAGCTCCCTGCTCAGTGGAGAGTCAGCTTGAGATTCTCTCTCCCCTGCTCTCCTTCTGCCCCTGATGCTCTCTCTCTCTAAAATAAATAAATTAATTTAAAAAAAATTTTTAAGTTAAATTATTACATGAGTTTAGAAATTCTAATAAACTTCTGGTTTGTACTTTTATTAAAAAGAGGTTCAGAATATCAAATTAATTAGGATATCAGAATCATGATCAAGAACAGTTCAAAATATAACATTTTTCTTTATTTTTTTTTCTGGCTTTAAAAGAAATAATCTACTTGAATAGTGTTTTCTTCCATATAGAATAAATTAATTGCAAAAGTTTTCCCAGCTGGAATTTTTACTATCTTGGGAAGGTGTCCATATATCCAATTGAAAAAAAGATGAAAACTGTAGCCCACAATGAAAGAAATTGAACTGCCCATCAGTGGATATGTTCAGGCTGTCTTCAGACAGCAGGTGTTAGGTATGTTATAGAAGGGACTCAAGAATCCATTAGAATATAAGCTCCACAAGAGCAAAGGCTTAGCCTGATTTTTTCACCAATGTATCCCAAATGTCTAAACTAGTACTGGCCATTTAGCTCAAAAATTACTTGTAGAATGAATGAATAAACCAGCCAGAAACTTAGACTAGGTAATATTTAAATTTTAAAAATCACACACATAAGATAGCTCCATGAGTCCCTGCCTTGGGGCCTGTGCTTTATCAAATCCTGGGCTGGCCTTCCTCTAGCCACACCCCTCCTTCCCAAGATGAGGCCTCAGGCCAAGAGGACATGCTTACAAGAGCCCATTGCATTCCCTCTGAAACTACACTGGGGATTCCATACTCCCATAAAATAGCCTCTAGTTCACTTCCCCAAGCTGCAAGGGCCATTTCCTCCAGGGACTAATGTGAGGTCAGAAGACTGCTGTGGCCAAGGAGTAACTCTTTGTATGGTTAGGGGATGATGGAACTTGTACTTGCAGGATGTGGTGTCCACAGCTGTGTGTGTGAGGCCTCTCAGAGTATAGGCTTGGGCAGACTGAGATAAGAAGGGGTGGGCTATGGGCTGGAGGCTAAGGGTCTGGAGGTGACCGCTTGTGCCACCAAGTACCCCACATAGAACTTCAAGGACTCTGAAAATTCTAAATTGGACCTGACTTCCCAGGACATTCTAAAGGAATGTCTATCAAAGAAGATGAAACATTTTAACAGCTTATTAGCTTCATTTATCACTTTTAAGTACATAGACACAGGGCATGTGTATCTCCTTGAATTTTAGAGTAGGTCTGTGCCTGAAACTCATTTTCTCCATTCCCCCTAAGGATGAAGACAACAAAGAAACACTAGGTGGAAACTCAGTAAGATGAGTTTAACTGCTGGTAGATTTAACAAATACTCCTATTTTCCTTTGATAAGTCTCTTTATGCCAAAGGGTAAGACCTTAAACACCACAATGAGGGTTTCTTGGGGCAGAGCTATCAGCAGTCTTCAGTCTGCTGGATCACCCCAATAGATTGTTGAAGCTACAGATTTTCCGAAACCACCTCCACAGACCCTGATTCATTATATGTGTATGGGATGAATGTGAAGGATATGGAGTGTGTGCACCTTTAGCATGCATACCAGAGGATTCTGATGCCTTTGACCTCTGGATCACATTTTGAAAAACATCATGCTAAGGAAAGTAATAAATGGAGGTACTTTGTTTGCTTTTACTTTGGGCCTTAGGCAAAAGGATCCATCAGAAATATCCTTAGAGATAACATATGGCCCAACTTAGCTCACCAGTGTGACATACCACATCAGAATTGGAAGCCAAATATTTAGCCAAAATAAAGTATGAACTTGTCTGGAAGGTCATCTTGTCTTTTGCGGGGGTAGATGACCGCCAGGAGTTTCCCTTTCCCCTTTATTTACTGACTGTATAGAGTACTAAGAACTAGAAGGTCCAAAGCAGAATGTAGGATTTGGGAAGGATGAAAGAGACACAACTCTGAGTATGAAGGGGGAAATGCCAAAACCTGAGCTAATATCGAGCAATTGATATTTTCCTGGATTGTCCCCTGTGTCTTTAGTTTAGTTTAGTTTGTTGTTGTTGTTGTTGTTTTATTTAGCCTTTAGTTAGAACAACAACAACAATGAACAAGGGTGTTTAAAACTATAGGATCTGCTTGCTCTTTAAGTTTGCTATTTTTATTCTTCCACCCTCTTTTTCAAACCAAATCATTCTAGTCAGGGGTATATTGAAGTTCCAAAAACCAGTGTGAGAGAGACTATGGAGGGAAATCCAAGTCTTTAGGGAAAATTGTATAAGAAGGGCTCTACCTTTTAACTTTTTCCTTTCCTGTTTTATACATACTGCTTTCTTTAATTTTTTTTTTTTTTTTAAAGATTTTATTTATTTATTTATTTGAGACAGAGAGAATGAGAGAGAGAAAGCACATGAGAGGGGGGAAGGTCAGAGGGAGAAGCAGGCTCCCTGCTGAGCAGGGAGCCCGATGCGGGACTCGATCCAGGGACTCCAGGATCATGACCTGAGCCGAAGGCAGTCGCTTAACCAACTGAGCCACCCAGGCGCCCTGCTTTCTTTAATTTTATAATAGCATTAAATTTCTACAAAAGAATACTATTTGAAAATGTAGTCAAAATGATCAACTTGTACCTGCCATGCTTCCTGGTTACGTTTCTGATTTCATTTCTTTATATTTTTCCTTTCTAAAAGTTTATTAGCCAAGAGTTTCATGTGTTCCCTTAGAGTTTCTGAAAATGTCCAAGTTTTGGGTGCCTGGGTGGCTAAGTTGGTTGAGCGACTGCCTTCAGCTCAGGTCATGATCCTGGAGTTCCAGGATCAAGTCCCACATCGGGCTCCCTGCTCAGCAGGGAGTCTGCTTCTCCCTCTGACCCTCCCCCTTCTCATGTGCTCTCTCTCTCTCATTCTCTCTCTCAAATAAATAAATAAAATCTAAAAAAAAGAAAAAAAAAAGAAAATGTCCAAGTTTTATATATCCTCTTTTAGAAACACTGAAGAATACAAAACTCTGAGAACACATGATTCTTTATTCTCCAAAAACACTTCTCTTCCTCCTATCTGCTGATCTCCTCTTAGTCACATTTGACTCTCCATTTAGATGCCAAACTTAACTTTCCTGAGGTCCTGTTCCCAGCGTTAATAAAGATATCTTACAGAATGCCTGTTTTTTTAAATTTTTCCCATAAAAAAAGAATATCACTTGACATAGGGTTGTGTATTTAGATGTTCAAATATTGAATAGATTCAGACTGAATTCATATAATTTGAAAGAGTCTATAGAGCCATATCCTTCATTCTATATAACCTGTTCACAAATCTTTAAAACTCTTATCTTTTAAAGGTGAATCACAGTGCTTTTCGTTTTCAACATTTGCAAGAAAAACAAAAACCCACTATGTTTTAGTGACTTAAAAAAATGTGCTTATGATGTCTGTCCATTTTAGTCTAACCTTTAATCTGTTTTTAGGAATCTCATTACTTGGTATATAAATATACAAAAATTAGCAGAGTTACCAATCACAAAGATGTCATGTATTCTAATTCATGTTATATAACCAATACTTTTATTTAAGGATTATGAATACCTTGGGAAAATAGAAAATGTACACTTAGAATTAGTAATCCAAAAATCAATTGTTACTGTTTTCAAGAAGATCTTTTAACTACTTATTTCTAATATCAAAAAAGTGACACCAGAATTGTCAAAAAAAATCCTGCTGGGCAGACTCATACTCTAATATGAAGTAAAATAGAATCCTAGTCGGTAATATGTCTGACTTAGAGAAGATTATCATTTGAAGACAATGTATTTGAATTGAGGATGTGAGCATGAAGTGCAGTTTCTTATCAAGATCCTAAATTTATTTTTGCAATAATTAAAAAATATTTATTTAAAATAGACATGATTAACATTGAATGTAAAAATACCTATTCTGGAATCACTGGTTTAAGATATTTTTGAGTAAGAGAGGTTTGTTCAAGCCTCTTAGATTCTGAAAATAATTCAGATATCACAGGAATATTTTAGATTCTGAAAATAATTCAGATATCACAATTTCTCTTTAACCTTTTTTTAACACAGATATTACTGAAGTAAACCCTGAAGAAAGACACAGGTACTATCAGAAGCACACACAATCTGGGCTCTTCCAAATATAACTATTTCAGCTGCAAACAATTTCTTGTTCATAAGTCAAAACTCAAGGAGTCTCATTAGATCTGTGAAGCCATGTATTGTCAATGAGATAGGAGTAGGCTGAGTCTACTTGCTTCAATTCTCTGATTAAACCATCTGTTCTTAACAATCTAAATAACTGACTCACAAAAATGTTATTATTAAAAACCAAATATGTCGGGGTGCCTGGGTGGCTCAGTCGTTAAGCGTCTGCCTTCGGCTCAGGTCATGATCCCAGGGTCCTGGGATCGAGCCCCGCATCGGGTTCCTTGCTTTGCGGGAAGCCTGCTTCTCTCTCTCCCACTCCCTTGCTTGGGTTCCTGCTCTCACTATCTCTCTCTCTGTCAAAATGAATAAATAAAATCTTAAAAAAAAAAAAAACTAAATATGTCCATTTGTCCCCAAGGACATTATTTTACTCAGAAATCTGGTGGTAAGAATAAAAAGGATCTCAAATTTCAACAAAGGAAAGTGTAATAAGAACTTGGTGTGGGTTTCCATTAATGATTAGTCTATTCTAATATTATTCTTGAAATAAAACAAAACTATGCTCTTTGGTAAACAGCCAGTGTTTCCAATAATCCTTCAATATTACCATATGCAATTTATTCTAGGTGTAATATGATTAAGGGAACATATATCACTCTGATTTCTGCATCAAAAGCTAGTTTTTCTTAAGAGGTGACTGAGTTTCTTAAAGCTTGCTCTAAGTAATTGAGGCTATCCATACTGAAGATTTGTTTAAATAGGATCTAAAATCATTTCTTTTTCCCATCAGTTTGGGCTAACATCCTGAAGAGTCTATAAGGCAGTAAGTAGAAAAGTGCTGTAAATCATTACAATTTTAGTTCCTACATAACTAATAAATTAAATTGATATTCAGTTCACTGCTCACAATTTAATTCAAAATATTATTCATTTTATGAGACACTATGAACAGTTTCATTTGACTTCCTCCTTCACCCCTTTGATAATCATAAAATGTAGTTATGTTGTTTGGTCAAACCTGTAATGTCCTTCTAAGTGAGGCTTGTTAGAATCAATAGCCTCTAGTATGCTCCCCAATCTTTTAGAAAAAAATTGTTTTATCAACAGTAAATTGTAATAAAATTCCACACATAAATTTATATAGTTAAATAAAGGGGATTTATTTTATTTTATTAAGTATGAATTAGACTTCTAAGAAGCTAATTCCCTACTGTATACTCTTGGTGGCTTCTTACAATAGATTTATAAATACATTTGTTGTTATTTATTTATTTTTAAAGATTTTATTTATTTATTTGACAGAGAGAGAGAGAACAAGCAGGGGAAGCGGCAGGCAGAGGGAGAGGGAGAAGCAGACTCCCCGCTGAGCAGGGAGACTCGATCCCAGGACCCTGAGATCATGACCCGAGCCAAAGGCAGACACTTAACCGACTGGGCCACCCCAGGCGCCCAATACATTTGTTTCTTTTTTTTTTTAAATATTTTATTTATTTATTTGACAGAGAGAGAGAGAACACAAGCAGGGGGAGCAGGAGAGGGAGAAGCAGGCTCCCAGCTGAGCAGAGAGCCCAACGCGGGGCTTGATCCCAGGACCCCGGGATCACGACCTGAGCCGAAGGCAGACGCGCTTAACCGACTGAGCCACCCAGGCGCCCAATACATTTGTTTCTTAAAGCAAACACCAGATCTGTGTTGAAGTCCTCAGTCCTTTGGTTCAGCTCAGAGCCATCTTATCACTAATGCCTAGCAGTGACAGAAAACTACCAGTGTTATATGACCCTGTTTACTAAAATAGTTGTCCATGCCTTAACTTTTGTTGATGGAGAACCACCACTGAATTTATTGAAGCATTTTGTGTTATGTGTTTTTAACAGAACACTTTCAGGCCAGGCAATATTGTATCTGCACTGCTTGCTCCCTTCATCCAGCTCTCTGTTTAGTTGTCCACTTATCAGGAAGGCTTTCCTTAGTAACTAAAATAGCATCAATTCACTCCCATCCGCACCCATATCCATCCCCTTACCTACTTCATTTTTCCCTGTAGCACTTATTACTACCTAAAGTATTACCTTTTTAAATATTTTTATTTGAATATAGCTGATATACAATCTTACATTAGTTTCAGGTATAAAACACAGTAACTCAACTTCTCTATACATCATGGTATACTCATTACAAGTGTAGGCACCGTCTATTACCATCCAACACTATTACATTGTCATTGACTATATTCCCTACACTGTGCCTTTTCCTCCCAAGACTTATTCATTCCGTAACTAGAAGCCTGGACCTCCAAGTCCCCTTCACCCATTTTCCCATGCCTCCATCCTCCACCCCTCTGGCAAACATCAGTTTTTTTCTCTGTACTTATTTATAGGTCTGATTATGCTTTTTGTTTGTTTATTCATTTGTTTTTGTTTTGGGGGGTTTTTTTGGTTTTTTTTAGATTCCACACATGAGTGGAATCATATTGTATTTGTCTTTCTCAGCCTGACTTCTTTCACTTTAGAATAATACCCTCTAGGTCCATCCATGTTATCGCAAATGGCATGATCTTTTTTATGACTGTGTAATAGTCTACATCACATCTTCCTTATCCATTGATCTATTGATGGATACTTATGTTGTTTTTATATCTTGGCTTTTATAAATAATGCTTCAATAAACTAGGGGTACATATATTTTTTTTGAATTCATGTTTTCATTTCTTTGGATAAATAAAGTATTATGTTTTGATTTTTTTACTTCCTTTCTCTCTTAATTATAATGAAAGCTCCATGAGAACTGTCTCCAGAAATTATCTATTTTCTGTACTTATATATCCCCAGATTATATAACATTGTAAAGTATATACAGGGTACTCAATAAATATTTGTTGAATAAATGAATGCATATGCTCTATGAAATATTTATGTTTGGATATTTGTTTCTCAGTAAAAAAAAGAGTTAGCCACATGAAACTTACCTTTTATTTTGGACTCAGAAGATCTTATTTTAGTGAACTGATTACCACCAGCATTCATTGGCTATATGTGCAAAATCTCCCTGAAAATGACAGGGAAGCTTTGATCATAAATAGCTAAAATGATGAAAAATGCAGATAACCTAAAGTTATATTGCCAATTTTCATTCCCTGATTCAATTATGTTTAAAACAGGATACTGCATCTGAAAGCATCAAAAGAAATAATTATGGTGTACATGCCAATGAACACTGCTGGTAGTCCGCCCAGATCCCCCTTACAATGGGTGTACTGGTCCCCTAGCTACTGTGTACATGGCTGACAACAGACTAGATGCCTCTCCAGAAAATTGTGTTCAGCCAAACAGAATCTCAGGAGACTTTTTGTCCCCCGAAAAATGAGCCAGTGATTGATTAGAAGGGAGTCTAAAAGTTGGTCCTCCCTTGCTTCAAGGTGGGCATTTATCTGCCTTGTAATTTAGTCTCCAGAATGCCCCTTTTAGGATAAGACTAAGACTGAGACCACATTCTTGCTTGTTTTCTTTTTTGTCTGCAATGCTCTGCTTTCCTCGCTCCTTGTCTTCTGAGAGTAGCCCCTGAAAGAGCTTTGGAACAAGAATCACATGGAAAACTCTACTTCTGAGGAACCTGACCCAGAACATCCAGTCACATTTTTGACCAATTTCAAGTCCTTTGTATACTGGTCTAAGGTTTATATGCTCTCTTTTAAGTCCTCCTATGATCAGAATTGATTCAAAACATATGGTGGTGGTAGATCTATAGGCTAAATACAGATGGACAATGAGTCAGGCCTGCTGTTAAGTCCAGGACAGTTAGTGAAGTACTATATGCCAACAGAAGTGAAACTTGCCCAAGGATGTCTTGTATGATGAAGGATAATATCTAGCTTTCTAGTAAACTGGTGCAATACCAGGACCCATATAAAATTATATTGGTATTTTAATGACCAGTTCATCAGAGAATACCTTAGCTAATTATCTTTCCTTTATACAGTTTGTTTTAATGATCAACCAGATTCTTAGTACTATAAACCACTGGAGCAGTGTCCTGAGACATTGTGTCCCTGCACCTTCTGTATATGCTACAATTTTTATGGCCATGTGAATAATTGGGCAGGAATCCAGGTGTGGTAAACTCTTGTACATATTCCTGGGCTTGGTTCTAGTGGACTCTCAAGGACAGTTGTTTTAGATTAGTGCATTTTTTTTTCTGTATATTATAATCCCTTGGGGGAACTTCTCAAAAATAAAAATCTCTGGGTCCCCCCCAGAATTTCTGATATAATTTTCCTGGATTGTGTCCTAAATATCAGTATATATTTTGTTAAGTCCCTCAGATTATTCTAGTTGTGTATCCACATTGAGAATCACTCCCTAGGATGATTTTCCAATCAAAAGGTATGATGCCAAGTTCCTACAAAACACCAAGATTAGCCCTTTTTATTTTATCTTTTAAAAGATTTTATTTATTTATCCATTTGAGAGAGAGAAAGAGAGAGTAAGTGGGGAGAGGGTGAGGGACAAGCAGGCTCCACGCTGAGCACAGAGTCCACTCAGGGCTGGATCTCATGACCCTGAGATCATGACCTGAGCTGAAACCAAGAGTCAGATGCTTAACCAACTGAGCCACACAGGTGCCCCAAGATTAGCCCTTTTCAGATCAATAGAACTTTGTCCTTTAAGCCTTATCTGGCAATACTCTATAATATGTATTTAAGGTGTTCTGCTAAATCCATTGTCCAGAATTTCTTCTTTTTTTTTCTTTTAAGATTTTATTTTTAAGTAATCTCTACACCCAACATGGGGCTCAAACCTACAACCCCGAGATCAAGAGTCACATGCTCCACCAACTGAGCCAGACAGGTGCCCCCAGAATTCCCTGTTTTTGTCTATAATAGTAGTTCTCAACCAGGGACTTTTTGCTCCCAGCAGCACATTTGACAAAGTCTGGAAACATTTGTGATTATCTCAGCTGGAACAGTACTACTGGCATTTAATGAGTAGAGGCTAGAGATTCTGGTAGCATCCTATAATGCACAAGACAGACTCCACACATGGAGCAAAGAATTGTCTATCCCAAAATATCAATAGTGCCATGATTGAGAAATCCTAGTTTACACAAAACATTTATTTCAGAGGTTTATCTTTAAATTCAAGGTCTTTTTAAAGGCACTGTAAATATCAAAGTAATTCAAATAGAAGGCATCCCACCACTATTAAAACAGATGACACTAATTTAACAATAATTTAATTAGGCATTAGATTCTTTTCATGACTTTTAAACTACTGTGCAATGACTGATGGTACTCCCTTGTTTGACCGAGTGAAAAACAATATTTGGATCCCTCAAACTCTCTGGAGTATACTTCTATTCAGGGTCATTTGTTTGATTTGATTCAAGATAGAAAGAGTAAAAGCCACTTAAAATGAATCCTAGATAGAAAGTTACCAACATAAGCCTCTTCAAAGTGCCCTTAACTAATCTTTAAAGCAGATAATATGTTCAGGTTTCAGCAGGAAATCAATCCCTTCATTATTGCCGGAATGGATTTACACTGCCTGTTGTTGCCTAACCCAACTAGCCCTCCCCCCAAGAGACCAGGTCTCAAATGTATAAGTACTTTTTGTCTCCTTACACCCCTTCCCCTTGCAGAACTCTGCTCACCCAACTCTACATATTTGTAATCGGCTTAGGGTCATGATCTTAGGGTCCTGGGATTAAGCCCCACATCACTCAGTGGGGAGTCTGCTTTTCCTTCTCCCTCTCCCTCTGCCCCTCCCTCTGCTCATGCATTCTCTCTCTCTCAAATAAATAAAAAAATTTTTAAAAATTTTTTGATTACAGGTGCCTGGGTGGCTCAGTCAGTTAAGCAGCTACCTTCAGCTCAGGTCATGATCCCAGGGTCCTAGGATTGAGCCCCACATCAGGCTCCCTGCTCAGCAAGGAGTCTGCCTCTCCCTCTCCCCTGCTTGTGCTCTCTCACTCTCTCTCTCAAATAAGTAAATAAAATCTTTTAAAAATTTTTTTGATTACTATTATTTATTGATTATTTCTTCCTCATATGCTTTGACTACCCTTCCAGCCTGCCAGCCCTCTGTAGAAATTATACTAAATGCATAACCATCTCTTAGTGTATCTCTTGGGTCTGTTTTTATTTGTTTGTTTCATTGTTTGTCCATTTCCTCCCTCTTCTAAATTTTCTTAATGTATCTTCAAATCTGATGGGCTTTGTGTAGTATGCACTTGGATCCTCCATTAAGATTTTATTTTGAAAATTGTGTTATCTTAATGCATTCTTTTTGGTAGGTCATCATATTCCATGATTGTTTCATTTGTCCTTGTATGTGATATTTTCTAATAATCAGTGGAGAGTCAGAACATTCACTACTACTCAGTGGTAATGAAGCCACTCCCCCAACGGTGTCAGTGGAGGCCATGTGGGGAGCAGTATAAAGGGACTCCATATATCTCAGTCTGTGGCTCAGTGGGAAGCCAGAACTCTCACCTCTTTCCAGTACAGGAGGCAGAGCCTTCCCATCTCTGGTATCAATAAATACCAATGAGGGGCGCCTGGGTGGCTCAGTTAGTTAAGCGACTGCCTTCGGCTCAGGTCATGATCCTGGAGTCCCGGGATCGAGTCCCATATCGGGCTCCCTGCTCGGCAGGGAGTCTGCTTCTCCCTCTGATCCTCCCCCTCTCATGCTTTCTGTCTCCCATTCTCTCTCAGATAAATAAATAAAATCTTTAAAAAAAATAAAAAAAATAAAAAATAAATAAATAAATACCAATGAGGAACCTGCATTATACCCCAACCTGGATATAATGAGGTGGCACTCTCTCCCTGACCTTCTTTGCAAGAATAGAGTAAGAGATTTAAATAAAATGAAGAGGCAAATTATACACTACCAAAGATATCCAGGTTTTAATAGAAAATCACTGGTCATACCAAGAACCAAAAAGATCTCAGAGGAAGATATCAAACAATTACCCGTATCAGGAAACAGGGCATATCACTATAGCCTCTTCAGACCTCAAAAGAGAAATGAGGTGATACTATGAACAATTCTACACATATAAGTTGGACAACTTAGATGAAATGGATCCAATTCCTTGAAAGTACAAACAACCAAAATTCACCCAATATGAAATAGATGATTTGAATAGATCTGTAACTAGTATGAAAATTGAATCCATAAATTAAAAACTCCAGAAAAAAAAAATCTTCAAGCCCAGATGGTTTCACTGGAGAATACTACCAAATGTTTAAAGAAGAAAGACTGAAAGCTTTCCCCCTAAGCACAGGAATACTGCAAGGATGTCTACTTTCACTAATCTCATGCAACATAGTAATGGAAGATTTCGCAGAGGCAAGAAAAGTAAACGGGAGACATATGAATTTTAAAAATCATTCCTATTTACATATGACATGATTGTGTATGTAGGAATTTCTAAGAAACCTAATGAAAAAAAATCCCTAGAACTAATAACTGTGTTCAGCAATGTTGCAGGATACAAGATGACATGGGGAAATCAACTACATTAGCTATATTTTAGCAATGAACACAAGAACACCAAAATTAAAATACAATCCCATTTATAATCTCCAAAAAAGAGAAATAAATGTAAATCTAACAAAACACAAACAGGATTTTTATGCTAAAAACTCTAAAATGTTGATGAAGTAAATGAAAGGTAACCTAAGTAAATGGAGAGATACGCTATGTTTTAAGGTTTAGAAACTCAACACAGTAAAGATGCCCATTCTCCACAATTGATATACACATTTCACAAAATTCTTATCAAAATCCAAGCAATATTTTTGGGAAATATAAATAAGATTATTCTAACATGTATGTGGAAAGGCAAATGAACTAGGATAGCTAGGACAATTTTGAAAAAGAGTAATAAAGGGAGGAATCTATTTAATTTTAAAACTTATTATATAGCTACAGTATTCAAAACTGTGTAATATTGGTGAGGGATAGACACAGATCAGTAGAACAGAATAGACAACTCAGAATTAATACGCAAAAATGTGCCAAATTTATTTTTAATAAAAGTGCAAAATTAATTCCATAGAGGAAGGATAGTCATTTCAACAAATAGTATTGAGACATTCGGACTTCTTTAGGCAAAAAAACAAAAACAAAAAACCCACAAACAATAAACCTTTACCTCACACAAAACTAATTCAAAATGTAACTCATAAAGCTGTAAAACTTGTAGAGAGAATGTAGGGGAAAACCACTGAGATCTAGGTGTAGGCAAAGAATTCTCAGACTTGACACCAAAAGCATGATGCATAAAAGGAAATATTGATAAATTGAACTTCATCACAATTAAAACCTTTAGTTCCACAAAAGACCCTGTACAGAGGACAAGACAAGCTACAGAGTAGAAAATATCTGCAAACCACATATCCAACATAGGACTAGTATGCAGAATATATAAAGTACTCTCAAAACTCAACATTAAAAAATAAATAAATAATCCAATTATATAAAGGACAAAATACATGAAAAGGGCCATTTCACTGAAGAAGGTATACAGATGGCAAATAAGTGCATGAAAAGATGTTTGACATCATTAGCCATTAGAGAAATGCAAATTAAACCACCTTGAGATGTGACTACACATCTATCAAAACAGTTAAAATAAACACAGTGACATCACCAAATGCTAGCGAGAGTGCAGAGGATGTGTATCACTCATACATTACTTGTGGTGATGTAAAGTGGTACAGTCACTCTAAAAAACAGCTTGGCAGTTTGCTTAAAAATTAAGCATGCAACTATCATATGAGCCAGCAATTATGCTCCTGGGCATTTATCCCGGAAAAATGAAAACTTATGTTAATCCAACAACCTAGATAAATCTCAAAAAAAAAAAAATTATGCTGAGTGAAAAAAGCCATGCCAAAATGTATCTCACCCTGTAAATTCCATTTATTTAACATTTTGGAAATAACAACTTTATAAAGGTGGAGAACAGATTAGTAATTGCCAATAGTTGAGTCTAGAAGGTAGTTGTGGCTATAAAAGGGCAACAAGAGGGATCATTGTAGTGATGGAAATTTGTACCCCGACTGCATCAATGCTAGTATCTGGTTGTGATACTACCCTAAAGTTTTGCAAGATATTACCATTGGAGGTAACTGGGTAAAGGATACATGAAGTATCTCTGTCTTATTTCCTACAACGGGATGCGAACCTACAGTTACCTCAAAATAAAAAGGTTTAACAAAGAATTTGAATTATAAACGATGATGAAAATGATAATTTTTCTAAAGTAAAGACTCAGTGTTAGATAAAATGTATTTATCATTAAAGTCAGGATTAGTGGAAAAAATTTTCATATATTGTCTAAAAAGTCCTATCTAATGAGTATTATCAGAAGCAGTTTATTCGTAGTAATCTAAATTCATATCATATTGCCTACTAATAGATTTTGCTCATTTGGTTACAATGAGAAATTCTTTACTACACCTTCTTTCAATAATCCCCTTCCATGCAAAGGTGTAACTGATTATGTATTATTTATACTTAATGAGAGAGGGGAGAATCACTGTCCCGTATTTTTAAATATCCCTCCTAGCTTGATATCTGAACACTCAGAGTTACCAAAAATAAAGCTATTAGATAGAGGAAGAGGGTAAGGTTAAAAGTGTTATGATCCTTCTCTTACTCTGGTTCAAAACTTCTTTTTATTTCCTTCCATTTTATTTCATGTGTTATATAGCAAGCTAGATGTCAATTTTGTTTCATCTGCTAATATTACAGACAGAAAACACTATTTGTCTAAGAGTACCACAAATGAAAAAAAAAATGATACTGCTATCTCATGGGGCTTCCTGTAAATTAATAAAATTAAGGAATTATAGCTAATTTTTAGCTATAGCTAATAAAAATCTATAGCGTTCTTATAGTTTGCAAAAACACATTACTAACAACTTTCTGACTAAAAATGGCTGGGGCTCCATGACTGTAGAAGACTAAAACAAACACTAACCCAGTAATGGAGAGTCATGGGAAACTGTTGGATTTCTCAGGAAGTACATCTAAAAAGGAAATTGTACAAAAACATAGTTAAGACATCAGAAAGGATTCTTGGGGAATACCAAGTGGGAGAAGTGCAGAAATAACCTTCTTGCATGTTCCAAAGAAGTAAAATTAAATTCATTTTGATTTCAAAGCAGTTTTCACTAAGGGAACACAAAATGACCATTTTGACAGAAAACATTTATATGAAGGAATATTATAGACATCTGCACATCGCAAAGAAAATAAAAGTGCTTTGGTTACAACAAGAATTTATTCTTTTGTCATGACACAAATAATCCTTGGCAAAAAATTATTATGGTAGCATTAAACCAGATGTGTATTTAAAATGGCTGTTTTATTGATCAAAATGATATAGTTATTTTCTGATAAAGCATATAAACAGAGAACATTAAACAGAGAACATTAATCATATTGAACATTAAGTGCAGAGAATAGAGTAATAGCTTCACACACATTTGTAACAAATACTCTCATCACGAATGTTTAAATCTTTTTCAATGATCAGCATATCAATTGCAAATCAAACTTGTTTCCTTCATCATCTCCCTTCTATAGTCTCTATTCCAAAATTTTGTCATGGGGTGCTGTTTTAAATCTTTCTAGTAGGACCAACTAACAAGAAAATTCAGGAATTTTTCATAATCATTATTTTCTTATTTTTGTATAAAGTTTATTTTCATTTATTAGAGTAATTCAAATGTCATAAAACTATTTGAAATTTTTGTCATTTCCAAGTATCTTTTTCAGATTCTTTTTTACCTTTGGTTTTTAAATAAGTCAGCATCTGGCCTTCAAACCTCAAGCTTTTGCATATGTATTTTTAAAATACAGTATTGTAATAGTGATGTGTGGTGACAGATGGGAGCTACACTGTAATGAGCGCAGCAGAACGTATAGAGATGTCGAATCACTATGTTATACACCGGAAACAAATGTAACATTGTCAACTATACTTCAATAAAAAACATTTTAAATAAAAGTAAAGACCATTATATTTTTTTTTAAAGATTTCATTTATTTATTTGAGACAGAGAGAATGAGAGAGAGAGAGCACATGAGAGGGGGGAGGGTCAGAGGGAGAAGCAGGCTCCCCGCCGAGCAGGGAGCTCGATGCGGGACTCGATCCAGGGACTCCAGGATCATGACCTGAGCCAAAGGCAGTCGCTTAACCAACTGAGCCACCCAGGCGCCCAAGACCATTATATTTTACTGAACAATCTCTAAGCACAAGTTTATAAATCTAATTTATGAGTTCTATGAAAATGTATTCAAAATAGCTCTAAATACATTAAGGGCTTAAAATTTAATCAGAAAAAGATGTTCTTTTCCAAGTTATCCATTCACATAGATTGACTAAAATACACTTATTTCAACCGTAATAATTAAAAGTTCTTATATTTTTGTCCATGCTTTAACCAATGAAATATTTTGTATGACCCTAATTCTATCCCTGCCTTGTATTTGGAGAACACCCATTGTCCCTGAAATATCCTTAATCATCTTTAAACCTGGTCCTAAAGAACACCAGTTGTCAGTTTTCTCTCAAGTACATTAGACTAGGCTCTCAGCAAGGGAGTACATAACATCACTTTTCAGCTGCCTCATACCAACTCTTACCAAATCCTTCACCCAGCTTTAATATGTATGCAGACTCTACTCTAATGGGATAAATGATGTCAACAATAAGGCGAAATGCCATCTGTGAAATACAATCATTTTATTCAGTGGCCAGAAGACAAAACTCCAAATGGAAGTTGAAAGCTAGGATATTATCTGTGCTTCTTAAAATGCTGAACAATAACTAGGTTTTCCTACTGAAAGATAAATCCAGAACTGATTCTGGATCTCTCTTTTTTTTTTTTTCAGGATTTTATTTATTTGACAGAGAGAGACACAGCGAGAGAGGGAACACAAGTGAGGGAGAGGGAGAAGCAGTCTTCCCGCTTAGCAGGGAGCCTGATGTGGGGCTCGATCCCAGGACCCCGGGATCATGACCTGAGCCGAAGGCAGACGCTTAATGACTGAGCCACCCAGGCGCCCCTGGATCTCTTTTTATAGAAAATGCTCAAAGAACAAAGCATGTACAGACAGGGAGAAATTGAGCCTGATTATACCCTCCAAAGTAAAAGGGGGAAAGACATTCCAAATCCTGCACAAAGAAAGCATGTGCTCAGATAAGTATATAACTCCTGGCAAAAACAATTCAATCAACCATTCTTCCGAAGATGCTGTGTGACTTCTGAGAAACAGGGTACTTTTCTAACAAAGATTAAGTTGCTTCCACTATGAGTGGTACCAGCTAGTCATATCCTGATGTGTCATAAAGGACAGACAGGAAGTAGGACCAGTACAAAAGAAGGAAGAAAAAAAGGAAGCATTGATGATCAAACAGCTAGTTGTTCACAGCAGTGATTTTCTTTAAATTCCCTTTTACAACTAAGCAATAGGATGACTTCTAACAATGAGCAACAAAAACACTGCAGAAAATTGTTTACCTTGAAACAAAAAAAAAGATCATTCATTTCAAAGCAAAACTGCAGTGCACAGCACTCTACGGCAAGACTCAAATAACCATGTAAGCATTAAAGAAGAATTCCTTTGCACAATAGGAAGAAAAAAACATTAGCTAGAGACTTCTACTTTTGGCCTACTATGGCTAAGCATGTATTAAAGGCATGAGCGGAAGTAAAATTAAAAAGCAGAGACCAGCAATATTTGACAAGAGCTAAATTCTTTAATCCAGTTCCTGTAAGATCCCATTTAGATTTCCACATGAGACATAAACAGCCTTGGAAATGGTTTTCATTAGGTCTACAAAATTTATGTACAGCTTGCAAAATTTGCATTGACCAAGCCCACATGTATCAATTCACATTTACCTCTTTTGTCCTGTCTAACCAGCTCTAACGTCCATAGTTTTTTATGTAGTTAAAAAATACTCACATACAGTTTACATGCCAGTAGACAATAAATTAAAACTGTTTTATTATTTCAGCATACACAAAATATGGCCTGTATATGTACATATTTGTACTTATGAATGTGTACATGTATATATGCACTAATATATCAGAATTTAGTACTCATATGCAGTGTAAAATATGACATATGTGCATATATAAAATGTGCATAGATATTTCTATATATGTTTATAATTTGTATATAGCTATATATATATATATCCAGTTTGTGTGTGTATATATATATATATATATATATATACAGAGAGAGATGGAGAAGCAGACAATGTTTATTTCTTTATTTAGTAAGATGTCCGTCGAACTTCTCTGTAGACCATCATCCTACCAGCATAAACATTTAAATTTTCAAGTGGTGACTTGAAACTGTAGATATTTATTCTCTTGCTTCCTGACTAGTTATATATTATAAATAAATATTTGTATTATTTATAGATGACTTCTGCCAACACTAGATAGTGAATAATCCTAAGACAAACCAGGAATAAAAATGATGAAACAATATCTTGAACCAGGTTTGGTTAACTTTTCTGGATCAATTTCCCTTCTCAGTCGACTGTGAATAGATACAGTATACCTCCATGAAAAAAGCTAAACTTTAGCCATATAGTTCTCTACTATCTTGAGAGGTTCTAAGGTTCTAAATTTATGCCAAAAATTGTTTGAAATTTGACACTTCTGTAAGTGGAAAAGCAATTAAGTGAATTGAATCTCAAAAGAATTTTTTAGCAATTAAAAAATAATTTACTACCAATAGATAGTATAAAAGATATATTCTTCAGATTACTTAAGTACATTTAGTATATTACAGCATTAATTTTTTTTTAAGATTTTATTTATTTATTTGACAGAGAGATAGAGAGAGAGCACAAGTAGGCAGAGAGGCAGGCAGAGGGAGAGGGAGAAGCAGACTCTCCACTGAGCAGGGAGCCCAACATGGGGCTCGATCCCAGGACCCTGGGATCATGACCCAAGCCGAAAGCAGCCGCTTAACCGACTGAGCCACCCAGGTGCCCCTACAACATTAATTTTGAGACAGATAATGAAGACCACTATCAACCAAGTGGACAATGCTGGATAAAGAGGGGAAGATGAAAAATCCCTTAAAATGTTTATTATATATATTTAAAAATTACCATGAATACATAAGGGAAAAAATTCTGACCACAAATAACATCTAGAATTTGAGGACTGACTGACCTTGGGTCAGCTAATATTCTAAATACTTCAACTGCATTAACTTATTTAATTTTCACAACTTTGTGAGATGGATATTATGTTTAAATCTATTTCAAAAGTCTATCGATATCTGTTTCTCAATGCCTGCACCTCCCAAATCCAGACATATTTTCCTGGATTACAGATTAATCACCCTTACTAAAGTAGTAACATACACTCTTACCTTCTTGTTCCTGAAATTTTAATAAACATGCTAACTAAGGGGTAGATGCTATATTAACTCTCCATATAAATATGGTAGCTGCCTCTGAATTTAGTCTGGACATATTTAGAGTGAATAATCTGACTAGTTTGGACATATGTATACGCCTGTAAAAACATCAATGTAGTCAAAACAATAAATACCCCTCACCTCCAAAGTCGTCTCATATCCCTTAGAATTTTTGCCTCACTGCTTCTTGCCCACCAACTACTTATTTGCTCTCTATCACAATTCCATCAGTTTTTTTAATTTTTGATATTCTGATAGGCAAGTAGTGATATCTTATTATGATTTCACTTTGCATTTCCCAAATAACAAATGATGTTGAACATCACTTCATAGGTATACATGCTATTGATGTATCTGCAAAGTGTCCGGTAAAAACTTTTCCTACTTCTAATTGGGTTGTTCATTTTCTTAATTTTGAGTGTTTTATGTATTATGGAATATATATATTCACTCATACATATGAATATATATATAAGCATATTCATTCATATATGTATATATAGTGTTCCTTAGTCTGCTTGGGCTGCTTATAAGAAAATACCATAGACTGGGTAGCTAAAATAGAAATTTATTTCTCATGGTTCTGGAGGTGGGAAGTCCAAGTTCAAGATTCTGGTGAGCTGCCATTCCTAGTGAGAGCTCTTTTTCTGACTTACAGATGATCACCTCGCCGTGTCCTCACAAGGCCTAACTTGTGCAATGAGAGAGCTTTCTCTTCCACTTCTATGTGACCTCTCATGAGGGCCCCACCCTCATGACCTAATCTACCTCTAATTTCCTCCCACAGTCCCCACCTCCAAATACCATCACACTGGGGCTTAGGGCTTCAACATAGGAATTTTGAAGGACACAAACATTTAGTCCCTAACAACTTGTACCTAGAACTTTACATATTCTGGATGCAAGGCTTTTTCAGGTAGGTTTTTATTCCAGCCCATGGCTACTAGTCTTCTCTTCATTTATCAGAGTCTTTGAAGAGTAGAAGTTATTAAGGTTGATGAAGTCCAATTTCTACATTTTTTTTTGATTGATCATCTTTTTTTGTGTCATGTGCAAGAAATCTTTGCCCAACTAAAAATTTCAGAAGTTTTCTCTTAGGTTTTCTCATTTAGGGCTTTCATTTCTCTCAGCACCAATCTGCAGTTTTTAGTATACAGTGTTATATACAATCATTTCATGGTTTTTGTTACTATTATCTAGGAAATTTGTTTTATTTCAATGTTCATTTGCTTGTAGTTACATGAATATAATCAGTTTTTTGTATATTTGTCTTGTATACTGCAACTTTCCTAAAGTCACCTCCTAGTTCTAGTAGTACTTTTGTAGATTCCATATGCTTTTTCTATATGAATGATCATTTTCACAGTATATACCAATTTACATCTTCATTTCCAATCTGAATGACACTTATTTATGTTAATTGCTTTATTGCACTGACTAGAAGCTCCAGTACAATTTGACAACAAATGGAGAGAGCAAACATACTTGCCTTTTTCCTAATCTTAGGAGGAAAACAATTAATGTTTCCTTATTAAGTATGATGTTAGCTGTAGGGGGTTTTCTGGACTCTTTTTATAAGATTGAGAAATGTTCCTTCTTAGTTTGCTAAAACTTTTTTTTAATCATGAAAAGGATTTGCCTTTATTTTTATTTTATTTTGTTTTACTAAAATGATTTGCTACATCTGTTGAGATGATTGTATCACTTTTCTTTTTTGTTAATATACTATTTATAATATAATATACATTGATTTATTTTCAAATGGTAAACCTATCATGCCTGAAATAAACTCCACTTGATCATGATGTATTATCAGTTTTATATATTGTTGAATTTTATAGCTAAAATTTTCGTCTTTTTGCATTTATATACATGAGGAATATTGATCTACACATTTTCTTTCTTGAAATATCTCCATCTAGTTTTGGCATGAAATTAATATAGTTTTCATGAAATGAATTACACTGCTTTCTCTTCAATTCTGGGGGAAGGAAAGTTTGGCTAAAACTGGTATTGTTTTGGTAAAATTATTGTGTGAAGCCACTTGAACCAAGAGGTTTTTGTTATTTATATTTTTGTTAAAGATTTTAAACTATAAATCCAATGTCTCTCACAGGTATAGCGCTATTCAGATTATTAATTTCTTCTTGGGTATGCTTTGATAGTTTGTATCTTGCAAGAAATTTGTCCATTTTACAAAATAATTGTATATGTATTTTAATAAGTTTTTAAATAATATTTCTGTATTTTCTATTGTAACATTTGTAAAATATATAGAATTATCACTTCTTTCATTCTTAAAGAACCAAGTTTTGATTTCATTCAGTTTCTCTATTTTTTGTGTATGTTTTGTTTTCAGTTTCACTGATTTTCACTCTGATCTTCAATTTCATTGTATTGAATATTTTGGTTTTGTTTGCTTTTCTTTTTCTTGTTTCATTAGTTGTTAGAAGCCTAAGTCAATGAGTCAAGACCTCTCTTTTTTATAATAGGTGTTTAGTGTTAAAAATTTCCCTCTAAGTTCTACTTTACCTGTATCACATAAATTTTGGTATGTTTTGCCTTCAATTGCATTCTGTTCAAAATGCTTTCTAACTTCCTTTTGATTTCTTTTTTGACATATGGGCCATAGAGAATAGTGTTATTGAATTTCCAAACATTTGAGGATTTTCAGAAATCTTCTGTTGTTGATTTCCTTTTTTCTTCTCTTTTCTTTTTTTAATGAGGGAGGGGTCAGGAGAGGCCGAAGGAGAGGGAGAGAGAGAATCCTAAGCAGGCTTCATGCAGGGGTGGATCTCACAACCCTGAGATCATAACCTGAGCCAAAATCAAGAGTCAGACGCTTAACCAGCTGAGCCACCTTAACCAACAGGAGCACCTGTTGTTGATTCTAATTAAGTTTATTATGGTCAGATAACTTACTTAGTATGTCTTTAATTTTTAAAAATCTATTGAAAATTTTTCCACGCCCCAAATGTGGTTTACTTATACATACTTACTGGCGATTTAAAGGATGTATATTCTGTGTTGTTGAGTAGAGTGTTCTATAATACCCTTCAGATCATGTTGGTTAATAGTATTCCAGTCTATTTTGTCTTGCTTATTATCTTTTTATTTCTTTTATTGATTATTTAGGGAAAGGTTTTAAATCTTTGACTTTATTTGCAGATTTGTCTATTTCTTCTTGCCGTTCTATCAGTTGTTGCTTCATATACCTTGAGGTTTTGTTATTTGTTGCATGAACATTGATTATTCTTATACACTCTTATGAAATTACTTTCTTTAATTCTGGAATAGTCTTTATTCTGAAATGTGCAATGTCTGATATCAATATAGCCACTCCAGTGTTCATGGTTAGCATTGGGATGGTCCATATTTTTTTTCCTTTCCTTTCCATCTATTTGTATTTTTATATTTAAACTGGGTTTGTTGTAGGATGCATGTAGAGTTGAATCTTGCATTTCTATCCAATCTAACAATCTCTGCCTTTTAACTGAGATGTTCAGAACATTAATATTTAATATGATCATTGATATAATTGAATTTAAATTTATCATTTTTCTATTTGTTTATTTTCCTATACCTATTCTTTGTTTCTCTCTTTCTTCTTTTGGATTGTGTACTGTTATGATGCAATTTTATTGCAGTTTTGCTCATTAATTATAAATTTTCATGCTTATTTGTTGTTGTAGGATTTATTTTATATATCTGCAAGTTAACTGAATGAATGTATGTTAAGGTGGTATCATGTTACTTCACATGCACATAACAACTTTTTATCAAAGGTGGAAAATTGTGTTCTATTTCTTCTAACATTTTTCTGCCTCTCCTCTTTCTCCAGGGCTCCAATTGTATATTATACCTTAGTCTAGGACTGATGACTCTCTCCCAGAAGACAAAACCCTTTTTAATATTCGAACCAAAGCCCCTGAATTATAAGAATGTCCATCCACTCTGACTGTGGGGAATAGGTACTATTCCCAGCTCTGTATGAGTTTGGGTTAGCATCCCCTCAGTCTTTCCACGTGTTTCTTTCCCAGCCTCAGTCATTTTCCTGATGTGTAAATGTTAATCAGTACTCAACTAAATACTTGAGGGAACACTGCAAATCTCCAGTTTTCTCTCTATTCAGTCTCTCCTCTCCCATATTCTGATCAACGAACTCCCAGTTTAGTCCTTTCAGCTCAGGGAGATGGCCAGTATCTGCCCCTGTCCTGCTCCTCTCCACCTCCCTTGGCTCTGCTTCATGGCCTGGAGATTTTTTCTGGGCATTTAACTGTGGAAATAACAGATATCTCCTTCTTTGCATCCTGTCTCTTCAGGAATTCCTGGCCTTCATTGTTTGACGTCCAATGGCTTGAAATTGTTATATGTATTTTATTCCTGTTGTTTAATTGTCTCAGGAAAGAAGAATAAGCCAGTTATTGTATTCCCATCTCTGCTAGAAGCACAATTAAATACTTCTTTTCAAGTAATGGGATTACATTGTATATACCACTTTGCATCTCTCTTTTTAGTTTTATAAAATTTCTTTGAAGTTAAGTCATATCCATTGACTTTTTTTGAGATGATTCTTAAGCTATTTCTAATTCCTTTAGAAAAGAGCATAAATTTATAAAAAGCTAAGCCTTTCAATGTGTGTAGCACCTAGGAATAGAAAAATAAAAGATATTAAAATCAAAACCTATGAAAAAGTGAATGGATGAAACTTTTATTTTAGACTACCAAAACAGTTCTGAAAGTCACTGTGATCAATAAATGCACGTCTTTGCAATTTCCATATTCCTTTTGCAACCATTAATTTAGCATTTAAGGCATGGAATCCCTTTCCAGGACAAAAAGAGATTGGCACACCTCTAATTAGGACCTAATTGAGTTACATAGACTAGCAATTGAAGAAGTAGTATGGCTTACTATTATATACTTCGGGTTCATCTTATCAAGCAAAGGACTTTTACATTCATTACCACTCCTTTCTGTGAATTAATAATATAGTATATCAGTGCTGTAAAGATTAAGTCAGTCATTAAAACACCATTCTAAGTGTGGATCATGTGAGAGCAGTTATATTTCAGAGGAAATAACATCTATGTTTAGAAATACATTATGTGGGGTGCCTGGGTGGTCTGGATATCCGACATTGCAGTCAGTTAGCTTTCTACTCAGGTCATGATCCCGGGGTCCTGGGATCAAGCCCTGTATTGGACTCCCTACTTAGTGGGAACCTGCTTCTGCCTCTCCCTCTGCCCACATGCGCTCTCTCTCTAACTCTTTCTCTCTCTCAAATAAATAAATGTAATCTTTAAAAAAATACATTATGGGCGCCTGGGTGGCTCAGTTGGTTAAGCGACTGCCTTCGGCTCAGGTCATGATCCTGGAGTCCCTGGATCGAGTCCCGCATCGGGCTCCCTGCTCGGCAGGGAGTCTGCTTCTCCCTCTGACCCTCCTCCCTCTCATGCTCTCTGTATCTCATTCTCTCTGTCTCAAATAAATAAATAAAATCTTTAAAAAATAAAAATAAAAAATAAAAAAAAATAAATAAAAAAATACATTATGTATCTATAGCATATATTAATCATAATCTTAAGAAGTCAGAATAACAGATTTTATTTGGAAAAAAATTTTTATTTAACAAATATTTATTTGTTATCTACCTATCTATTATCTACCTTAGTTTGGGATGCTGTAACAAAATAATGTAGACAGGGTGGCTTATAAACAATAGAAATTTATTTCTCAGAATTCTAGAGGCTGGAAATCCAAGATCAGGGTGGCAGCAAGGTTAAGTTCATTGAGAGCATTCTTCTGGGATGCAGAACTGCTGACTTCTTATAGTACCCTCACATGGTGGAGAGCCCAGAAGGGAAGCAAGCTCTTTAGTGACTCATTTAAGGGCACTAATCCCATTTATTGGACCTCTACCCTCAAGACCTCATTTAACCCTAATCAACTCCAAAAAGCCCCACTTCTAAATGCCTCATACCTAACACCTTGGGGGAGTATGATTTCAACATATGAATCTTCTAGGGACACAAACATTTAGTTCATAATTCTATCATCTATCTATCTATCATCTATCTATCATCTATCATCTATCTATCATCTATCTATCTATCATCTATCTATCATCTATTTATCTAGCTATCATCATTCTTTTTATTCTATTCTATTTTGTTCTATTCTATATTTTCTATCCATTTATCTATTTTTTGTGTTTGATGTCAGATTCCCTGAGCTTGAAGCTCATCCACATTACTTATTACCTGCGTGCCTTTATGGATTTCTTTGTGTTTCTGTTTTCTCATTTAGAATATGAGAAAAATAATCATTCCTCTTTATAGAGTAAAGGAAAAAAAAAAGGATTTCTTTGTGTTTCTGTTTTCTCATTTAGAATATGAGAAAAATAATCATTCCTCTTTATAGAGTAAAGGTAACACAATGTTTGACCTTTTTCCTCAGTAAATGTAAACTATTAATTTCTGTTTCTGCTAAAATTTTGGTATCAGTCATTTCTCATTATCTGTGATTTCTATCTGTGCACCATGTTAATCCAGAACCTAAACCCAGATTTTTGTTTGTTGTTTGTCTGTTTTTTCTTCATTCAATCCCACTTAACAAAAGATGATTTCATGTGAGCATGCTTTACTCAAATCTTGAAATGGAAAAGCATTAGATTACAGAACTGCTTAGCAAACATTTTTAAAAATTGAAATATCACAGGTCAAAATCTGTAATTATTATAGCCTCTGGGAATTCTTCACAGGTAGCTATTTCAAAGCAATTGCTCAGACCCTCTTAGTCTCCCAGCGGACTGTACCCACACACAAATCCTGCTAAATTCTTAGGTACAGCAGTCATACCCCAGTCAACTCTCTCTTCTCGCCTCTGTTTTTGACTAAATAGCTTTATTAGGTGTGTTTCTGAACAATTCCTGAAATGGCTTCTGTAATTAGCATTTGACTGGGTTTTATCTTGTAGAAAAGAAGGAAGGAGGGACAGAGAAGATAGAAAAAAGGAGGGAAAAATGGGAAGATGGAAGAAAAGGATGTCAGAAACCAGCCCACTTAGGTGTAAAAAAGAACATTTTAAAGAAATCTCTTCACTTACTACAATATAAATGCTGTGTCCTCTGGCAAAAGGCGCAGAACTCAAAACAATCTTTTTCTCTGATTAAATAATTTTACCTGAAACTTGCTATAGGAATTGTCATCAATTAAAGTGCCCCAGAGGCTGAACTTCTGCCCAATTAGCAATTGCGTGTGAGTTTACAATAGACAGAACTTGATAATGCTTTTTCCCAAACAACTCATTACAAGGTAACTGGGTAATCTGACCTTTAAGGTGCTTTCCAAGCCAGAGATTTTAAAAGGCTGTGATTTCCTCATCTATATACAAACCTCACAGGAAGTTTAAGGGATTTTATTAAGTCTTATTCAAATTCATGGAAAAAGCTGAATGCTGAGTTCTGAATGGTTCCCTCAAATGGATTTATATGCTAATGTTACCAGAGATGTAGCCAGTCTTTATTTATTGACTTGATGGCTATTATCTACATAGACTTTTCTAAAACATTCATTACCATATTATCTAAGAAGTTCAAACTGTAAAGGCCATTTAGGTTCAGAATTTATCTATATGTGGGTGTTTGTCCCATTAGCTTAGGAAATGATCATCTAAAGGCTTAACATGGCTCTTGGGACAATGTCTCTCCTTGAATTCACCTCCCAGACATTAAAATAAAGATACAGTCACCTGGTCTCCTTGCCTTGGTTCAGATTCTACCAACACTGCAGTATTCAGGTATACTCCATTTATTTGTTTCTTTTCCCAGGGCTTCTTTCACTAACTGTTCATATTTTTCTTCCTTTGTTATTTTGTGCCCCGTGGCATAGCTCAATCAATTATTACAGTCAGGGCTGATGCTGCAGGATTCAAACAAAGGCCCACTAGCAACAAAGAAACAATGGCAAGAGCAAACTGTAGTCTGTGTCACCGGATCAGCTGATCAATCCATGATTGAATTGTTTTTAAATGTATGTCAATTCAAGAACAGGGCTCAGAGATATATTTGAGGCATGAAAGAGAGGGGGAGGTGTGATTCCAAAACAGTTTTCTTCATAACAGTACAGAGCTGACCTTGCATTTAAAGATAGAGAATGGGGGAAAGCTATATGAGAGTGTGAACAGGATGAATAAGTACTGTTTATAGGAAGCTGTTTTAATACTCTTGCTAAAGCTGAACAATAGAAAGAGACAAAGCTCTGAAAAATGCATGTCTTTCCCTGTGATTGATCCTTTTATCTTTCCATTCCTGCCCTGATGATAAAAAGCATTTACAGGGTAAACAAGCATCAGTGCCTTTATTTTCCCCAAATATGAGATATAGCTTCCTTATTTAGAAATTTGCCATTAGAGTATTTGCTATAGTATATTTCTGCCCCTCTCCCCACCTGCACCCCTGTTTAAAAATAAATAAAAAAAGAATTTAAGGTTTTGAAGTGAAAATCTGCAATTCCTTATAGAAACCTTTTTGCTTTGTTTTGTTTATTTTTGCAATTAATGAACTCATTCTTGGCACAAAGGTACCTAGAGTGATGCTAAAAATAAAATAGACTTTGAAGTGAAAAGGGCCTTGTTTCAAACCTAGATGACACTCTTGAAAAAACCCAGGACAATTGCCAAATGAAAGTAAGTGCTCAGCTTACATCAATTCCCACTCCCCCCACCCCACTTTTAACTATGTTATTTCTAAATTTCTCTAAGACAACATAATTGCCGAATAGCAACACATTATATCTTAAATAGGAAAATTCACATTTAATATGGACATTGCAGCAGGGAGTAGGCTAAAGGCTTCCACCCATTCTGTCACTTGCTTCTTATCATGACTCTTCTAGGTGGTCCCACCCCCTTGCTTAAGGCAACTGCCCTCTGGAGTTCTTAATAACACGCTGACTGCATGCAGTTTGTAAGTGACAAAAGTGAGGTGTGAAAACAAGTTTGGTTAAATCCAAGGATCTTCTTGTTTCTCTTCATCAATGGTCTCAAATGGTAGGGCAAATTACAATCAATGACAGTGGTTGAAAGAAAAAACACAGATTGCTAGGCCCCAGCCCCAGAGTTTCTATTCCCTGGGTCTAGATGGGACCTGTGAATTTGCATTTCTGACAGCTTCCCTCCACCCCGCCACCACCCCCGCGGGGTGTTGCCAATGCTGCTGGTCTGGGGACCATAGTTTGAAAACCACTGCTCTGTACTGTGCTGCCTCTCATTGGAAAAATATACTTGGGGTATTTTACATTTTACTACTGACAGGATTTGCTATTCAAGATGAAATACTTGAGAATCATTTGAGAGATGAAATACTATATAGTGATGAGTTAAATTGAATTAAATTCTTGGTTTTTATGCCTGTAGAAATCACATGCTATCGGGATTAAAAATAATAAAATATAATCCATGTCTTCCAAGAGCTCATCAACTAGTTGAGATTACAGCCATAGATACATATTTAAATTTATCATTAACAAAGCAAACACAATGAATGCTTCAGCAGACTTTTATAAAAAATGTACTCTGGGAATATGAAGTAAGAAATTCTATTTTAAAACAACAAGTCCTTACCTTAAACTTGCTGTATCTTTGAATCACTTCCTCCTTTTGTCTCTTGCTTTCAGATAAAACTAAATATATTCTATTTACTGTGGCTATTTCTTCAAATCACACTTACAGCTATTAAAAAACAAAATTCAGCCAATTTGATAATTTAATAGGCTTTATTCAATGACTCATGAATTGGGCAGCATCCCATCTAGCCAGCGGAAAGGAGCTCCAAGGAGCTGTACAAACTGGAAGGCTTTTATAGGAAGAACAGGGAAGGGATAAGGGAAGAGTGGATTACCTTAGCTCCCTTTGGGAGATGGAGAGGACATAGGTGGCAGAGTACCTCATTGGCGCTGACACGAAAATTCCAGATTGACCAGATAAGACACCTTTCCTGAGGAAAGCAGAAACTGCAATTAAGTTAGTTATTGAACCTTGGTTTGGTGATGTAGGCTTAGCACAAGTGATTCCATTCGGGGCCTGTTATTTCTTTTTAACACACCTGAATCATAAAACAGGGCTTCCACATCAAACACAACAGTAAAACTGCAATGGCAGAATTCACCCATTACTATCTAATTGCAAAATCCAAAGGTCTGAAAACAGCCCTTATGTTTCTGAGGCCTTGGGCACGCTATTGATCATTCTGCAAGCACCCTTAGCCTAGGTGACCCCAGCCTGTCCTTTGTTTTTCCCACTCACTCGGACCTTTAAGCTCACTTCTTTTTGTCTCAAAACCTCTTCTGTCTCCATCTAGCCTTTAAATTTGCTGTTCCCTGAGTTTTGTCACAGGTTCTTTTCTCATATCTTACAAGACTTTCTCCATCTCACAAAAGAGTGATTTTTATTAAAATGAGTCTGTACCTTATTGCCCCTTCAAAAAACATCCACTGAATCCCAGTTGCCTAAAGGCAAGCAAGGCTTCTCATCATCTGGTCTGGTTAATTTTCCATGTGATCTCTTGCTTCTCTTTTACCTGCTCAATTCATTGTCCATTTACATAGATCCATTATTCCATTGGCTATTTTTAACTTAAGATACACATGATTGAGTGTGATTAACTCACTCCATGGGTACACAAGAGGCTTCTCCTTTGCTTTTCTCTATCTTCTACTCCCGTGGTACTCACCTGCCACCTTTGTGCTTTATTCCTTGTTGATTCTTCTCAGGCCTACAGACATACACACTAATTAATTTAACATGATCTTCCATCCCATCTTACATATGATTAGTACAATATATATTAACACTCGCAGATCACGTTTTTTTTGTGGTATTCCACGAGCATATTTTTTACCAATCTATTCATTATCATTCTTAGTTCTAACTTGTTTTGCTTAGTATTAAGAACTTGAAATTTATTCATTTTTCTCTATATAATTCTACTTCATTAATTTTGCAAAAAATTTTTCTATTTTTCATTCATGCTTGATCGCATTGCTTAGTATTGCTAATGTAGACACTTCTGTTTTTGCTGAAATACTTTCTTCAAGATTGTTACTTTCAAAAACGGGCTTTTTTGTGATAAAAATTCTAAAGCATTTTCACTCAGAGAATATTTATTTCACTTTCATATTTACATAGCAATTTAGCTACATATAAAATCTATGTTTAAATTTTCCTTGAAAAATTGAAAACAGTTACCCCATTGTCTTCATTTTAATCTTATATTTAAATAAAATACAGGTTTTATACTTAACATATTATATATGATTATATTTAGTATGTAACATTATATAATTTATATATAATAAATAATTATATAATATATACAACTTAAACATTTTATGTATTATATTAAATTATAATATGTTATATACATATTACATATTAAATAAATACTAGGCTTCTTATACTTTATCACCTAATGTATTTAGTTTTTTCCTTTTCTGACATTCAAATAAATGGTATTAGCTGTATAAGCAAAGTGCCTTGCAATTTTATTCCATTTTATATTCCTGAGACCTTTATATCTATACATGCATCTCATTTATTTTCATTTCTGTGTAGTGTTTATTATAGGACTACTATAACATGTATTTATTTATTCTGCTATTGATAACATCTTGTTTTGAAGGGTTTTGTTTTGTTTCATTTTGTTTTTAGAAACAAAGTTGCCATGAATATTCTTGAACATGTCTTCTAGTGCACATGCTGAAGTTTTCTCCAGGGTAAATACCTAGGATGGATTGCTGGAATACAGTATATGCACATCTTCAACTTTCTAAGATGATGTTAAGTTATTTTTCAAAGTGATTGCTCTAATTTTATTCTCATTAGCGCCTTTGTTGCTATATATCCTCACCAAAACTTTGTATTTCTTGACATTTTATTCTTTGCCCATCTGATAATGAAATTGTATTTTATTGTAGTTTTTCAATACCAATTTACCAGTTTTTTTTTTTTAACACTTTTGGTGGAGGACATTCATATATCTTCTTCTTAGAAGTGCCTGTCAAAATATTTTCACCATTAGTTTATCTTTTTCTCTGCCATGCGTATGAGTTATTTTTATATCTTCTATAGTAATCTATGATAGATATATATAATATAAATAACAATCTATTTTAGATATGTATATGTGTGTGGCTGCAGGTGTATGTACACACAAGGCAAATATCTCCTCCAACTTTGTGAATAACTTTTAGTCTTCTGATGAATACATGTTCTTAGTTTTAAAGCAAGTGAAATGCTCAAACTTTTAACTTAGTTTTATGCTCCCTGTATCTTGTTTAAGGAAGTCATTTCCCCACTCTAAGACTATACAGTCTCCGTATTGTCTTCTAAAACCTTTATAGTTATACATTTCACATTTAAAATTTGTCCTTTTGGAAATAATAGTAAAATTAGAATGATATAAGGATCAATAAATCTGTCATATAAACAAACAGTTTTACCAGCACCATTCATTTAATACTCCATCCTTCCTACAACTAATCTACTTTGCTCTCTTTGTCAGGTATAAACTGTCCATATATGTACGAATGTGTTCCTTAACCCTCTACTTTCTCCGTTGGTCTGTCTTACTTTGCCCCAGTGCAAAATGTCTTAGTCATTTTAGCTTTTTCGTAAGCTCGGATATCTGGCAAGGTAAGTCACTTACTTTTGCTTTTTTTTTTTTTTTAAGATTTTTATTTATTTATTTGAGAGAGTGAGCAAGGGAGAGAGAGAAAGAGCAGGAGAGGGGATGAGGGACAGAGGGAGAGGGAGAAGCAGACTTCCCACTGAGCAGGGAGCCGGAGGTGAGACTCGATCCCAGGATCCTGGGATCATGGCCTGAGCCGAAGGCAGCCACTTAACTGACTGAGCCACCCAGGCACCCGCTTACCTCTGCTTCTTTGTCAGGAATATCTTGGCTTTATTCTATCATTTGTTCTCACATACAATTTTTAGAATTATTAAACTGCATGTCAAATTTTATGAAATATTTTGTAAGGTTATATTGGAATTAAAGTAAATATGTAAATCAATTTTTAAAGGATTCACAATATCATATTAACTCTCCTTCTCTATAAAAATGGTACATATTTCCTCTTATTTAAGTCTTTCATTTTTCTTTCTAATAGGCATTGTATGTTTTGTGAGAACTTTATGTTGTTGGTTATTGTCAGTAATATACATTTTTTAAATCACAAATAAAAACTTTTGTGATTAATTATGCATCCAAAATTTGGCTGGTTTTATAAATTTTAATGATTTCTCTTAAATCACTGTAGGCTTTCTACTTAGGTAATGATACAATCTATAAACAATGAGGGTTTGTGCTTTTCCTTTCCAATTTACATAATTCTATTTTTTTTCTTGCCTTACCATACTGATTAGACAGTATTCTTCTTTGCCTTTTTTTGTGAATATGAAGAGGATTTAAAAAATATTTTACCACTACATATAATGGGTGTATTAGGTATTTTTGTATGTCCTTTATCAGATTAAGTAAAATTACTTCTCTCCATATTACCTGATTTTTTTGAAATCATAACTGGATGTTCATTTTTACTAAATGATGTTTTCTGCATCTTTTGAGATGATTAAGAATCCAGAAATAGACCCCCACATATAAGGTCCATTGATTTTTGATAAAAAAGCAAAGAATTCAAAAGAAAAGCAATAGTTTTTTACAACAAAAGATGCTGCAAAATTGGATATCATATGTCCCCAAAATAAATCTATACCTACACTACATAGAAGAATTACTCAAAATGAATCATGTTCCCAAATAAAAAATCTATAGCTATAAAGTTCCAGAGTTATGCAAAGACTTCTGGATATGACACAAAAAACACAGTTCATAGAGAAAAAACATGATGAATTGTACTTCGTTGTGAATAAAAACTTCTGCTTTTCAAAAGAAACTGTTAAGACTATTACTACAAAAGCCATAGATATAGAGGAAATACTTGCAAATCATGTATTTTAAAATATGCTGAAAGGTGTATAATACAGGGTATGTAAAGGACCCAGAAAAAGCAAAGAAGACAAAGGAACAATTTAATTTAAAAAGAATGGACAAGAGATCTGACAGACAATTCACCAAAGATAATCTATGGATGGCAAGCCAGTAAATAAAAAGAAGTTCAACATCACCAGTCATTAGGGAAATGTAAATTAATACCACAGTGAACCAGCACTGCACACCTAATAAAATGTTAAGATTAAAAAGAGTGATCACACCATATGTTGGCAAGGATGAAGAGCAAATGGATTTTTACACATTGCTGCTGGGAGTATAAAATGTACAACCACTTTAGAAAATAGTTTGAGAGTTTCTTAAGAAGTTCAGTATGCACCTACCCAACCTAACCATCCAACTTTCAAGACATTTACCTAAGAGAAATGAAAGCATACATCCACACAAAAGCTTATACACGAAAGTTCATAGCAGCTTTGTTTATAATAAAAAAAAAAAATTGGAAGCAACCAAGATATCCATCAAAAGATGAATGGATGAACAAATGATGGTATATCAATGTAAGGGAATATTATTCAGCAATAAAATAGAATGAACTATTGATACATGCAACAATGTGGGTGTATCTATAACTGTTTTGATACAAACAAAAAAGATCATGTACAATATTATTGCATTTATATAAAATCCTAGAAAATGCAAACTTATCAATACTGAAAGAAAATAGATCTATAGTTGCTTAGGAGTAAATGATAGGAGATATAGGAGGGGTGGATTACATGAAGACACTTTTGAGGGCAATGGATATGTTTACTATCTTGCCTGTGATGACTTCACAGCTATACACATATGTACAAACTTATCACATTATACATAGTATTATATGAAGTTTATTGTATGTCATTTAGACCTCATTATAGCTATAACAAAAAACTACTCATTGGTACAATATTGAATGTTTTTACCCTGAAATTGAGGTTAAAGCAGGATGTCTAGTCTCATGACTTCTATTCAATACTGCACTGCTGGTTATAGCCAATGGCAATAAGGGAAGAAAAGGAATTAAATGTTCTCAATGCAAGTAGGTGAAAAAAAGCAGTCTTTTTATTACATGGTGCTGGGTCAACTAGACAGTAATATGGGGAAAAAACACACCTTGACCATTATTTACACTGCACACAAACATGAATTTAAGGTAGAATAAATAATTAATCCAATCAGTTAGTTAATTAGATTAAGTAATCAGTTAGATTAATTAATTAATTGATTTAGGTAGTCCTAAAATTAAAAAGCTAAAGTACAAAGCACCTAGAAGAAAGCAGTAGAATAGCTTTGTGATCTCACCGTAGGCAAAATTTCTTAAGGAAAATGACCTAAAAATATTAACCAAATATTTAAAAATTTGTAAACTGTTCTTTTTAATATTAAAATATTTCTGCTTCTCAAAAGAAATTTAAAAAGCAAGACACAGAGTAGGAGAAAATATTCACAATGACCTGGCATCCTGAATATATGGTGATTCCCATAAACCAGTAATAAAAAGATAGCCTATTTTTTAAAAATGAGTAAAGGATTTGGAAAGGCATTCACAAAGGATATCATATAAATAAATGATCAACAAGCACATGAAAAGAAGTTCAACGTCATTGGTCTTCAGAGAATTACAAAGTTAAACCACAGCAGCCGTTACGCACACATTAAAATGGCTAAAATTTAAAAGACTGCATAATACCAAATGCCAAAGAGGATATGGGGTATCTAGAAAACTCCTACAATATTGATGGGGGTGTAAAATGACACAGCCCTTTTAGGAAATCTCTTGGCAGTTTCTAATAAATTGCACCTACTATCAGATCCATCTGTTCTACTCTGTGCCAGTCTTGGTTCAAGCAGAGGAAAGAAACCATGAGCAATTTGAACAAGGAAAGTTTAACAGAAATTGATTAAATATAACAAGGGATTAGAGACTAGACAAGTAAAGGCAACTCCAAAGAACACAAGAATAGCACATAGAAGGAACAGCCACTACTTCTAAGGCTTACATAAAGCACCCCAAAAAGTGACACCTACCTCTCAGGAGAAGACTCAGTGGGGTGCTCACTGGATGGCAGAGTAATGTGACCATTTCATGCCAGTGGAACTTGGTGGAAATGGACTCCTCAAGAGTCCTGAGTAAAAGCACAACAGTGTCTCATTAACTATAGACAGTACGTTGTACAGCAGACCTCTATAATTTATGCATCTTATATAACCATTTTAGACCCATTGAACAGCTTCCTATTTTCTGCTCTCCCCATCCCCTGGCAACCACCATTCTATTTTCTGCTTTTATAAGTTTGACTATTTTAGATGCCTCATGTAAGTGGAATCATGCCATATTTGTTCTTCTGTGATGGACTTAACTTCACTTAGCATCATGGGTTTGTTTATTACCTTGACTGGGGTCATGAGATTACAGGTGTGTCCAAAATCATCAAATTATACACATTAAATATGTGCAGGATTTTTTGTATTTCAATTATGCCTCAATAAAGATGTCTAAGAAAAAAAATTCTGGGGAAGCTTGTTCATGGAGATGTACCTCACTGGAGACATTCTCCTACAAAACTTGCGGGGGCCGGGGGGGCGTGCGCTGCCAGGGGAAACTGTTGTGTGCTGTAGAGGGCAGAGGCTGGAGAAGTTGTCCACACTGCAGAAACTTGGCAGAGAAGCTAACTGGAACCCAAAGGCAAACCTTCCTCTTGCAATGTTTCTCTAGCGCCCCCTGTTGACAAAATTTAACCTGGTGAAATTGACGAAGGAAAAAGATTTGATTGGCCCAGATCCATTTTCACAGAGGAGGCCAAGTTTTCGAATGTGGAACTGAGAGGCGATAAATAAGTAGCTGATACACCTTTCCAGGTGTTTAATTTCCAAAGTACTAATTTCCAGGTAATAATTTCCAAAGGAAATTAAAATATAGTTATCATAAACACTTCACAAGGATGTTCATTACAGCTTTGTTTGTTATAGCAATAAAAGAGAAAAACATGGAAACAACACAACATAAATGGTTTTGACACAAGATTAGATCAAGACATTCTGGTACATTTATACAAAGGCACACTATACAGCAATAACAAAGCTGATTTCATGAGACATACGCAAATCTGAAAAATATGTTGAGCAAAACATGCATAGTGTATGATTCCACTTTCATGAAATTATAGAACAACAAAATTAATTTTGGGCAGAGGAAAAAAGAAATAAGAATAGTGGTTGAGTCCAGGCAGGGAACATGGATGAGGATTAACTGGAAAGGCACAGAGGGAACGTTTTAGTGTTGCAGTAGAGTTCAATATTTTGATTAGATATTGGTTAAATTACTGCACATTCATGAATCCTATCAAACTGAACTCTTAATATATATGCATTTCACTAGATATAATTTTGCAACAATTAAAAAAATTATACATCTGTGGTGACCTGACTAGTTTAGATCAAATTAGGGAAATAAGGTTGTAATTTAAGAAAATGTATAAATTCTATTTTTTTCCATACTAAAATATTCTGACAGAAAGAGCTTTAGTAACATTTAGTCTTATTTTAGTTTATGGTCACATCGTTTCCTAAGTCAAAATGCAAGACAAAATTTTTTAGGATGATCAAAAAAATTATAGTATGGTATATACTCACACTGTTATGTAGACTGTCTTAATTGCTAATTTCCATGGGCTTTTATATCCCTAGAGACGAAGAAAATGGGGCACATATGAAAAACGATTTTTATCTCTGTTGAAAGATTTATGATTTAGCCTTCAAACAATAGAGAGTAAAAAGACTTGCTGACAAATACAAACTTCTCTAAAATAGGAAGCCAAGCAGAACGTGGGCCTTCTTTTCACATTTTTTGGTTATGTGAAGCACAATAAAAGGAATCAGAAAAAGCTATCCAGTTATTGTGACCTATATAACCCACTATTGCCAAAGGGAGTAAAAATGAGTTTAATCTAGTTGAAGGTATAGTCAATGAGGAGTTTTTAAAAGCTGCTAAGCTATTAGCTTTGAATGATTATATAGAGGTAATATATCAGACATAACATCATCATAATTTTTACAATATAATGATGTGATCATTAGAATTACAAGAATCTCTCCAGCATGTATCTTTAGCAGAAAATTTGACACATTCTGTGCTCAATTCCATTTGCTGATGTGCAAATTGCCAAGGCAAGCTTCTTGTGGAGCAAAACATGAATGAAGGTGGGTTATCAGATATAAAGTAATGTAAGCAAGGCAGTCAAAACAAGTAATGATCTGATTTTGCGTCAAAATAAAACAAGAATTAAAGAATGGAGCTGCAAGTGTTAATATTCTCATATTTCCTATTCTCATAGAAATGCATGACTATGATCGGGGTTTCTGTAGCAACAGGCAAGAATGTTATCAGAGTATCAGAATCATGATATAGATAAATGGCTTCTCATATACCTTCTTTCTTGTAATCACAGAAGGATATGTAACAGAAATGATGTTATAGCTATATTTAAAGAACAAAACAACAATTGTGTCTCAGCAGCAGACTTTCGTTCTTGTCAGAATAGAAGGTGCTAACTACAAGAGGTCTTGTATCTGTAAAGAACAACACAAATGATTCTATTATTACATGTACCAATTGATTATTTCTCTTGCTTTCTATACCAGTCTTTCAGGACTTAACAAAAAACCTGACACTTTCTATACTGACCCTAATGTTGGAATGTGAAGTAAGTATATTAGAAAGTGGATTTTGCACAAAGAGTAAGTGAAGTCCATATTTTGATTTTCATTTCCAATAGATAGTTTCCATACATGAGTACCTGAGTAAAAAGTTACATATGTTTTATAAATGAGGACTTGTCCCTATAAGCCATATATTTTTATAAGGGTAAATAAGAAACTTGCTTGGATTTTGTATTGTTATTAATAATAAAATATAAAATGTATATTTTTATTCTTAATAAAAATTATTTGTTTTTCTAAAGTATACTTACTTTTTCAAAGAACATTTAACTTATAATGTATAATCATACTCTATTAAAAAATTACCATAGAAAAATCCATATGTAATATTGCATATTTATGTTGTTTTAATAGTTTTCTCATCTTACTGCATTAGAGAAACCCAAAAGTGGTGTTCTAAAATTCTGAGTTTTCAAGTAATGTCAGGATGGAAAAATAGGGTAATTTCAAATAGTATCAACATGTTATTATGCTAATAAAGAAATTGAATACTTCAGAATTTATATTAATCCAACTTGAGTAAACACAATTTCATATCACATTTATTTATTCACTTATTATTGATTCTAATATCACTATCTTGGTATAAATTAGAAAGGAGGTATAAAATTAAATGGAAATTATTGTAAGCAAGATGCTTATAAATACATTAGAAGTCATATAGATAATAATCTCAAAAATCATGACTGATATATAATATTGAACCTTATTCTATTCAATGACATCTTCAAATTCTATTCTTTCAGTATATTTTGATCCATTGTATCTGAGTTTGAAGACTTGAAATTATTCAAACTGTTAAAGGGTTTCTTATAAATTGAATTTTCTCTTAAGTTACTTGTTCATCCTTTGAAGGATTATTATCCTTGTGAAAAGAGATGAAACAAAATGAGTTGAGTATTTCTACATTCTTTCTGTGATGTCATTTGTTAACCTACATACCACATCCACACCTAAATTAATGATTTAATTCTATTAATTTCCTTCTAAGAGCTGCCAAAGCTTTGTTCCACAAATTTTGGTAGACTGTGTCTTTACTTTCACTCAATGGAAAATATATTCTAATTTTCTGAGTCACTTACTTTTTGATCCATGAGATATTAGAACTATGTTTTTTATTTCCAAATATTTTAGAGATTTTCAGATATTTCTCTATTACTGATTTCTAGCATAATTCTGTCAGAATCAGAGAAAATATTTGTATTTTCCTGCTTCTTAACATGCCCAGTGATCTTTGACTGGTTGCTAGATTGTGATACTGTGATATAATAAGAAATAATATTCATCCCCAGTTCCTGGCATAGAGATCCGAAAATCCTTGGAATTTTCTGAGTAATGGAGGTGAGAGGAGCATCGTTTGTTATTCATAATAAGCCTCTTTCAACCACACCTAAGTTTATGTTATTGAGGTACTGAGGTGACTTTTGGAAAGCCCATAATAATGGGGGTGCTGACGGTCTGAGGAATCAACAGTGTGGTTAGAGGATTAGCACCCAGAGAAGACTGGAACCTCTGTGCCCCATCCCCAACTTGCCTTATGCATCTCTTCTATCTGGTTGCTCCTGGGTTGTAGTCTTTATAATAATCCAGTAACTGTAAGTCAAGTATTTCCCTGAGTGCTCTGAGCCATTCTAACAAATTTTGAACCTGAGGAAGGGGTTGGTTGTGAGAATCCCCAATTTATAGCTGGTGTGTTAAAGGTAGAGATGACAACCTGGGACTTGGCAATTAACATCTGACATGGAGGGCAGTCTTATAGGACTAAAATCTTAAACTGTAGGATCTGGACTCATTCTAGGCAGTTAGGTCAGAATTGAGTTCAATTGTAGGACACTCAATCTGTCCACTAAGACCTGGAGAATTGCTTAGTTTGGAAAAACTCACATATCCGGTGTCAAAAATGTTGTGAGTAGTACAGAGGAATAAAAAAGGCGTTTTCCTTTTAGATATTGTTAATTTTATTTTCTGGAGTCCTGATTTCTTTTATTCCTATAAATATAATAGAGCCTTTTTCCCAGGTTGCAGTTAAGTTACTTTGAAGTAGCTTGATCCTTTCTGGTTTTGCTTTTAAGTTTCATTAAGACCAGAACAACATTTAGGCTTGGGCTAATTATGCCCCAATACTAAAGTAAGATCATTATGAGGTTTTCTCCAGTGGCTGATGAGCTCTTTATGAGCACTAGATACTATTCTCTCTAACCCTTTTAGAGGATTTTTTTTTCCCAGCCTCTGGCAGTTTCCTCACAAGTGTGCACTGATCAATACTCTATTGAAAACTCAAGGTAGATTCTCTCTCTCTCTCTACAGCATTCTCTACAACTTTCTCCTCTCCAGCACTCTCTTCTGCAAACCCTAGCCTTGTTGGTCAATTGGACTTTCAGCTCCATCTTCTCAACTTTGGAAGTCCCCTGGGCTAAGCTTGGGTGTCCTTTTTGACCCCTTTCCTACTCAAGGCAGTAAGCTGTGGCGATCACAGGGCTCACCTCCCTCTCAGGGGACACTGTTTATTGCATAATGTTTAGTGTTTTAAAAACCATTGTTTCATATATTTTGTCTTACTTTTCTTAGTTGTTTCAGGGACGGGTACATCCATTTTTTGTTCCTGTATCTTAGTCTAAGGCAAAAATCACAATCCACTTTTTACATTTATTGTAAATTGATCCTAAATCATACTCTCCTTCTCACAAGGTTTCATCTCTATAGTGCATTTGAATGTTTAAATTCCTATGCCGATTTGTTATTTCCTTTAAATAAAAATGTCAAAGTAGATGCAAAATATAAAATATTACCTGTTTCACCTAATCTCACTTTACTACTTGGTGGAAAACAGCCTTTTGTTTTCCTAATTTCCTAGTTTCAACATAAGTACTAAGTCCTCTCATGCCAGTTTGGATGAAGTATTTAGGAAATTCCTGATTTATATAATAAATGCCTAATTCAAGTGGGCTGATAGAGATATGGTATACCTTTGCAGAAGGCTTTGATTTACCTTTACTATAAGTGGATATACTCACTTGTTAGCATGTGATGGTCTGTGTGAAGTATTATCTATAGCTCTAACTCCTGTATATGTTATTCATATGTTTCACTCAACATGCAGAGTGTTTGGGGAAAATTTTAATTTTCATTCTTAATAAAAGGTGTTTTCTGGGGCACCTGGGTGGCTCAGTTAGTTAAGTAGCCGGTTCTTGATTTCGGCTCAGGTCATGATCTTAGGCTCATGAGATCCAGCCCCGTGTTAGGCTCCATGCTCAGGAGAGAGTCTGCTTGAGAGTCTCTCTCTTCCTCTCCCTCTGCCCCTCCCGCACTCATGCTTTCTCTCTCTAAAATAAATAAATGTTTATTTTTCTTATAAGAACTCTCTGAGCCTACCTGTGTTTTGTAGTTTAATTTAGAAAAAATATCTCCTGGGGATAATACTATTAGGCAAAATGGACTTCTTGAATTCCCCAGAGGAAAAAAAAGATAAATGTGAAATACAAAATAAAAATTTATAGAAGTGTGCCTACACGTGATTTTCAGACCAATTCAGAAGCCCAAACTCATGTTTTACTTTTATAATCAGTCATTAGTAACTAGCCATTTAAAAATGCTGACATTTCCTTCTAGATGTACAGCTCATATGTCAACTCATATTTTTATTTCTGAGTTGTCAGTTACAGTTTTAATCTTTTCTGAAGAAATTAAAATATCAAGATTTTCATTTTCAATAATATGGCAGACGAAACATAACATTTCTCCTTTGGAAAACTATTTAAAATAGTGATTAGAATATTCTTCTTGCATTGGACATATACTTCTGACCCAGAATAATAAATGAGATTTCTAAGTAATTTTCATGTGGATACCTCACACAGAAGTCATATAAATTATGAAAAATCTCCACTTAATACCTCAGAGAGTTGTGTAGTTTACTTATTCTCCAGGTATCTATGGTTTATAGATTCTGGATCTAGTTAATATTTTACCCAAAGATATCCTGCTAAAGGCATTCAACAGATCAGGTCTCTTCCTCCGAGAGTATATCATTGGACATATACTTAAAGATCTAACAAGGCAGGGGTGCCTGGGTGGCTCAGTTGGTTAAGCGACTGCCTTCGGCTCAGGTCATGATCCTGGAGTCCCGGGATCGAGTCCTGCATCGGGCTCCCTGCTCGGCAGGGAGCCTGCTTCTCCCTCTGACCCTCCTCCCTCTCATGCTCTCTGTCTCTCATTCTCTCTCTCTCAAATAAATAAATAAAATCTTAAAAAAAAAAAGATCTAACAAGGCGGTCCCCTTCTTTCTTTCCTTTCCCCAGAGTGATCCCCTCACACCTCATAAAGAGAATGAATGTATCACAGGCCAGTTGTTTAACTTCCTACAATGCATCTACTATAGAGGAACATGTTATCAGATACACTTTTATCTTCAAAGTGGGTATAGTATAGCATTTTTAAATGCTTTTATATTCATAATTTTAATAAATAAATAGACCCTTTCCATATGGCTGTATAATTAAATCTTGGAAAAGGATGATACTGTCAGTCAGATAAATGTGATGTCTCCATGCTTCTCCACGGCTCTGAATTAGCCTTATGGACATCGTGTCCTCATTGATACACATGTGAACAGAAGGTTTTCCCAAATTCTCAAAACGTTAAAAAAATATTAAAGTATTCAAATTCCAGCTATTTGTGTAAAGGTAAGATCAACACACCATGAATTCTTTTTTCCATACAACTCAGTAATAGAAATTACTCTTTCAATCTGGGGTCTTAGTTGGTTTTTTTTTTTGTATTTCCTCATATCTGACTCTCATAACATTTATGACCACTAAAATATTATTCAGATGATTTTTTACATTCTTTGAAGTGTACTTTTCATAACAAAAATAAACAAATATTAATTAAGAAATTATTAGGAACAATGTACATGAGGGATGTGGAGATATATTCTAGAAGTGGAAACATAATCAAAATCAAAATGAACAAAAGAAACCAAGTTTTGTGGGGATACAAAGGATATAATTATAGTCTAGAGAATAAGGAAGGCTTTGAAGAACAAGAAGAAATGTAAGGGAAATTTTAAAGGATAAGTTGGATTTTAACAGGAAGAGAAGAATAAAACTCCAGGCAGATTTAAGAACACTTTTGAATGTGCAAGACATGTAGTGCATTGTATGATCTGGGAGTCATAAGTAGTATGGTAGGGTTATGGTGGGAAATAAAGTTGTAAAGGGGTCATTATTCATGGTAGGGAATAATGAATGCCAGCCTAAAGAGTCTGGGTTTTATTTTGTGGATTATATGGATTTGCCAAAGTATTCTGAATAAGATGAGCATTCAACAATTAAGTTTTAGAATTGCCATATAAGGAAAGGAAAGAAATCAAAATAACATTTGTTGAATGCAAATCAATGTCCTTGGCACTTCCATTTATTCTAATACACTTATCCCTGGCTCTAGTCCATGTTAAAACTGTATTATGTAATTTACATGTGGGGAAAAACATAAAAGTTTTATCATTTACTCCAAATTATACAAGTAGTAAGTGGATAGAATTGAAGTTTACAGATGAAGGGAACCTCTAGAGCCAGGAAAAATTAAGGAGGTTCTAACAGCAATTCAGATGAGAGATGAGGAGAGTTATAACCAGGGTACTTACCCTGGGGAATTTAAAGAAGTGAAAGATTCAATATGTTCCAGGAGTTTCATTGACGATACTTAGGGAATAAGGAAGTCAGTGGGTATTAAAATGATTCTTAAGTCTCTATTGTCCCAAGTAATGCAGTAGAAATTCAGGCTTGTTCTGAGAAGCAAACTCTGTCAAACTCTTTAGCTATTGACCAAGTTATTTAACCTTTTTGAACAAATCTGAAGTAGTTACTGTGAGGATAGGAAAATATGCAGTTTGGAGCACTGTGTTTGCCTAGTAGGTGAGACTCAATAAGGTAAACTGTGACATATGACACAACCTGCTATGACATAACCTGCTCCATTGTTCATCCTTCCTCCCTTATCCAACCTAGAAAAAGAGATGAATTAGAGTAACGGAACCACAAATCTGGTTGGCCACCCTTACGTTCAAAAATTATAGATGATACATTATGTATTTTTCTAGCGCTCACTTCATAAATAAATTTATTATGTAGGTGAAGGGCTTAAACCGAACTGCCTTTTTTCCCTTTAGGTTTTAAACTATGGAAAAATTGTACAAAATGAACTGATGACCAAGTGAGAGTCATGAGACACATTAGTGATAGGAGGGGAGGTGATCATAGTTCTCAATGTAGAGGTGGGACTGATAAAGCTGGATCTGAAAATGTGACTTAAATCTGAAGCTAAAATGGGAGTCTCCTACTCCCTATCTAAATCTACATGTGTGCACCCCCCCCCCATGTGCACAGGAGGGATTTGATTTACCAAGCTCACTGTATTGGTTTTCTAGAAATTATAGAGAGAAGGAGACAAATTGTGGGTCTCCCTCATCATCTGTAGAGGCGGTACCCATGTAGTTTTCCCACATGGAGGAAGCAGGTCCATTCTGCTTGAGCACAGACAGGTTAAGGGAGAAATATAGCACATATATACAAGTGATATTTCACTGTGATCCATGAACTGATACATCTATTAGAACTCTGGATCTCTAACCACTATAGATAACATCAACTACTTTATCATAAGGGGCTTTAGTACTCATGCAACCAGGAAGGCTAGGCATCATGTGGACCTCAGGGTTGGTATAAATCCATAAGTCTATGATGTCATTAAGAATGTAGTTTATTTCCCTACTTCCACTCAGCTTTTTGTGGGTTCAGTTATACCTCACAACTATCTTCTTTTATGCAGAACATAGCCATCAACAGGTCCTGGAGATACTTGATTCCCCCATCCATATGCAGAAAGAGTTTGAGGGTAAGAGAGGCAACAGAGGGAAAAAGATCAAAAGAGAGTGTAAAAATCATGATACTGCACACCTCTCACACAATCTTTTTGCTCAAAGTTTCATTCTCATCACTAAATGAATCACTATGGTAGGAGGAAGCCATTATTTAGATCTGGTTACCATGTCCAACCATGGACCAAAACCTGTGAAAGAGTGTGGAACTATGCTGATTGATTAAGTCAGAAATGATCATCCTTAAAACTGAGTGATCACTCTCATTTAAACATCAGAACTGGAATATTCTGGGTCTTTTTGACAGGAGGAGGTGGAACTGGGTGCTGGGGGATATAAACTACAACGTACTACAGTTAATAAACCTGGGCAGGTGATGGGTCATTTCTAATATTAGGGGAACTAAGAGATCCAAAATGTCCCCTCAAAAATTTCCCACTTGAAGTAAGGAGAATGGGAACTTCTGAAACATGGTAATTGGCCATGAAGTTTCCTTTCCTAACTCTCAATAATTATTATATTTTGTCATAAGATGTTAATAAACATGAAGTCCTATATTTTTATGGAGGAACAAATAAATTGTTTTATAGCAGTTATAAATGATAGATGATGGTATGTATGTTTTATCTTTAGATTTAAGGCTAGAAAGGATAAAAATTAAAAATTGAAGAAATATATAACATCATGTACCACACTGGCTAAGGATCATAAGTAATATTTTTCATTATTCGAAGTAATGTAAGTTTGTTAATCTTTGAAGTAATTCTACATGTCTTCATTAAATTTTCATTGCAATTCTATGTAACATTTATGCTTTATAAATGTCACAAAAAGGTCTTGTTTCAATTTGTGCTTGAACTTTCTATGGCCAACAATTTTCTCTACCAATACCTGCTAGAAATAACTTCATCCCTAAACATAACAAGCTTTCCCCTTTGGTTTGTATTTTGTTTTATGACCCAGTTAACTCCAAATTAAATAGGCTATATGATGAAAGAGCAGCATCAAATTGACATATAAATAATGTTATAAATAAACTCCCAAAGGATGAACAATGAAATCTGTTTAATGCAACTCATTTTAAAAGTTAAAAACTCTTTTAAAAACTCTTCTAAGCATGATAGAAATGGTTTTGTTTCCATTTGAAGATTGCCATTCTATTTGAAATAATACAAATAGTGATAGAAAATTAATTTTACTTTTTCTGAAAGACACTTGTTTCATGATGTGACATATATGCTGACCAAGTTTAACTCATAATTTTGGGATTGTGTTATCAACAATTTCATGGGTCTTTAGCTTTATTTACACCATATACTTATACTTGGATCAGCTAGATTTAGAACATTTATTCTGGGAGAAATGCCCTTTACATTTAGAAAACAAATTTTCAGTATATACTTCTTTTTTTTGTAAGTAAAATTTCTGTATCTATTTTTAAATAAACTTTTTATTTAGAATGCTTTTAGGTTTACAGGAAAAAATGTTAAAATAATACAGAGTTCTTACATACCCTACACTATGTCTCTTATTATTAATATCTTACTTTCATATGGTACACAATTAATGAACCAATACTGACACATTATGATTAATGTAAGTCCATACTTTATTAGGATTTCCTTAGTTTTTACCTAATGTATGTTATCAGTTCCAGGATCCCATCCCAAATACAATATTGCATTTAGTAATTATGACTCCTTAAGTTCCTCTAGGCTGTGATAGTTTCTCTAGATTTTGCTTGTATTTAAGGTCTCACAATTTTGAGGAATACTGGCCAGGTATTTTGTGAGATGGCTCTCTATTTGAATTTGGCTGATGGTTTTCTCCTGATTACACTGGAGTTACCAGATTGGTGAAGAAAAGCCACAGAGATAAACATGCTATTTTCATCACATCATATCAAGGGTACATACTATCTACATGATTTATGATTATTGATATTGACCTTGATCACCTGGCTTGGGGAGTTTTTGTCATGTTTTTCCTCTATAAAGTAATTTTTATTTTCCCCTTTCAGACTGTACTCTTTGGGAGGAAGTCATTATGCACACTAAATGCAAGTTTTCTTTCTACTTTTTAATTCATATTCATTTTTTTAAGTTTCATTTTACTGGCTATTACCTGAAACAAATAGAAGCAGTGATAATGAGTGCCTTGTATTGTTAAAATTCTCAGGTAGAAGCTTTTAATAGTCTATCATTAAATTCATATATAGTATTTAATTATTAGATTAAGAAACTACCTCCTATTCTTAGTGCCAGGTAGTTTTAAATTATAAGTGGATATTCAACTGTCATCAAATATTTCTTCTATATCTCTTGGCATTTCCATATGATTTTTCTCCTTATTACATATATTTGGTGAATTATATTGATTAATTTTCATTTACTAAAAATTCCTTGCAACAACAGCAAAAACAAAGAAGTGGAACCACACCAAACCAAAAAGTTTCTGCACAGAAAAGGAAATCATCAACAAGATGAAAGGGAACATATGGAATGGGAGAAAGTATTTGTAATTCATATATATTTTTTTTAATTTAGTTATTTGAGAGAAAGAGAGAGAGCATGAGTGGAAGGACAGAGAGAGAGGGAGAATCTTTTAAAGATTTTTATTTATTTATTTATTTATTCATTTATTTATTTGACAGAGAGAGACACAGAGAGAGAGGAAACACAAGCAGGGGGAGTGGGAGAGGGAGAAGCAGGCTTCCCGTGAAGCAGGGAGCTCGATGCGGGGCTCGATCCCAGGGCCTGAACCAAAGGCAGACGCTTAACGACTGAGCCACCCAGGCACCCAGGGAGAGAGAATCTTAAGCCAACTCCATGCTGAGTGCAGAGTCCAATTCAGGTTTCAATCTCACGACCCTGAGATCATGACCTGAGCCAAAACCAAGAGTCAGATGCTTAACCGACTGAGCCACCAGGTGCCCCTGCAATTCATATATATGATAAGGGATTAATATCCAAAATACATAAAGAACTCATACAACTCAATAGTAAAACAAAAACAAAAAACAAAATCTAATTTAGAAATGAGCATAGGCTCTAAATAGGTATTTTTCCAAAGAAGACATACAAATGACCAACAGACAAATGAAATGATGCCCAACATCTCTAATCATCAGGAAAATGCAAATCAAACTCACAATGAGATGCAACTTCATACTTGTTAAAATGGCTATTATCAAAAACAAGTGTTGGTGAGGATGTGGAGAAAAGGGAACCCTTGTGCACTGTTGGCAGGAACATGAATGATATGGATGGGGATAGGGAAAATGTGAAAATCCAATGAATGGATAGGGAAAAGGTGATTTTATACGTGTACATATATATTTATATAAACAGAAATTATATAAATGTATTTATAAAATATATAAATATTAAACATATATTTTTATTCATATTTATCCATAAAAAAGAAATCCAGTCATTTGCAACAAATTGGGTGGACTTTGAGGGCATTATGCTAAGTGAAGTAAGTCCATAACACAAACACCTCATGATCTGATTTATATATGGAATCTGAAAAAACCCCAAACCAAATAAACAAAAAACAACTTACAGATTGAGAACAGAGAACAGATTGGTTGTTGCCAGAGATGAGGGGATGGAGGGGCCAGGTGAAAGAAATGGGTGGATGTGGTCAATAGGTACAGATTTCCAGTTATAAGGTAAATAAGTCCTGGGGATGTAATGTGAGTATACATTATACATTATACATATACATTACATATACTTCATACATATACATATATACACATAAATATACATATACAGATATACATTATATATACATGGTGAGTATAGTTAACAATACTGTATTATATATTTGAATGTTGCAAAGAGATCGTAAAAGTTCTAATCACAAAGGGAAAAACTGTAACTTTGGTGATAGATGTTAATTAATGTGGTAATCATTTTGAAATATATATATAATATATATATTAATCATTATGTTATACACCTAGTACCTAAAACTAGTATGATGTTATATGTTGATTATATCTCAACTTAAAAAATGTTCAAATTGTACACTTAAAATTACATATGTTTTAAGTCAATAATATCTCAATGAAGCCGGGGGAAAATAAATGAGGATTATGGTTAAGTTACTAGGAGAGGGGGAGCACTGGGAAGCTTCGAAGGTGCCGGGACAGTTCTGGTTCTTGATTTGGGTGCTAATTGCACATGTGTGTTCACTTTGAGAAAATACATGAGGTAATTTGTGCTCTTTTCTATATGGATGTTACATTCAATAAAAAGTAAAGCTTAAAAAAAAGCTTGCATTCCAACCAGGGGAGAGGATTTTGTTTTAGGACTTCCATTTTGCTCTAGTGAATTAAATGAGAGAAAATTAAAAAAAAAAAAAGCTTGCACTTTTTTTTTTAAAGATTTTATTTATTTATCTGAGAGAGAGAATGAGCTAGGGAGTGGGTGGCAGAGGGAAAAGGAGAAGCAGACTCCTTGCTGAGCAGGGAGCCTGATGCGGGGCTCAATGGGGGGCTCAATGCGGGGTTAGACACGGAGCTCGACCTCAGGGATTCCCAGACCCTGGGATTGTGACCTGAGCTGAAGGCAGACACTTAACTGACTGAGCCACCCAGCTGCCCCCAGAAGCTTGCATTCTTGACATAATCTCAACTCAATCTGATATATGATCTTCTGTACATTGCTGGATTATACTTCCTAAGAATTCACTTTATTAATTTACTTAGGATTTTCTTTTATCTTCATGAGAATAATTAGCTTAAAATTGCCATTTGCTATTAAAGTTGGAACAACTTTGTAAAACAAGGTGAATAGTGTTTCCTCTTTTTTAATTCTCTGGACAAGTTTGCATAATATTGTTTTATATATTCCATAAATGTTTGGAAAACTCATCACTGCAGCCATTATCTAGTCTAGAGATTTTATTGTGGGACTTTTTTCAATTACAGATTCAATTTCTTTAATAGTTAAAGAATATTTTTATATTCTACTTGTTTGTGAGTCAGTTTGGGTAAGTTTTGCTCTTCCAGGGATTTGCGCATTTTATCTAAACAGTCAAATTTATAGCCAAAGATTATATGATTACACACACACATAAAAAGAGAGAGAGACAAAATGAGATGATAAAACGAAACAACATAGGGGGGTGCCTGGGTGGCTCAGTCACTTTAGCATCTACCTTTGGCTCAGGTCATGATCCCAGGGTCCTGGGACTGAGCCCCACATCAGGCTCCCTGCTCAGTGGGGAACCTGCTTCTCCCTCTCCCTCTGCTGCTCCCCCTGTTTGTGCTCTCTCCCTCTCTCAAATAAATAAATAAAATCTTTAAAAAAATATAAGGGCAACATAAATAATTACTGGATTTGGGTAATGGGTATGTTACAACCTTATTAAATTAACATTTGCTAAATAGAGCACAGGGTGCCAGATAGTGAGCCTCAGTTCAACAAAAGACTATGAGAAGAATTGAAATAGGAGAAGTATATTACCCACAGGTCCTGGAGGAAGTATGTGGCATACTTGAGGGGCGACATGGCAGAGTGCAGAGAGGCAGAACCTAGAGCAGATGTCTTTATTAGGGTCTATGGGTAGAATGCTTTGGAGTTTCTAGGCTGACTGGATTGGTCAATGAAACCAAAAAGAGCAGGGTATTGGTAGCTCCTTCGAGGTCTAAGGTAAGGGGTACACCAGGAGAGGACCCTGAGGGTTGAGGAAGAATGTTGATCACAAGTGCTGTTGAGGAAGTCACCTCAGGAACTTGCATCTGCATGTGACTCTGAAGACTGTTACCTAGGGCTTGCACTCCCGTGAGGAGCTCCTGTCAGTTTAAGGTCCCTGAAGGCCCTTAGCCAAAGAAAATGGATGCCAAGGCAGCAATACCATGGAGTAGCGTAGTTAAACTCGCAACAGGCATATAGGATTTTTTGTATTATTCTTGCAACTTTTTTGTATGTTTGAAATTAAATAAAAATAAAATGTTACAGAAAATATAAGATTAATCCCCATTTAAAAAAAAAAAACAAGAGCAACAAGTATTCATTATTTCATTCAAATATATTTTCTGAGTTACAGCTATGATCTAGGTTCTTTACTGAGTATTATGAATATGAAATTCAAAAAGGTAGACTTACTCTTTTTCCTAATGAGGTTATTATCTTATGGGTGAAACAGACAAAAACAAACAAATACATAAAATATAAATTCTAAAAAGCACTGTGAATGAAACATGTAGGATGCCAAAAGAGCAAAACTGGCAGGATTGTGTTGGATATCACCTTAGAAAGAATAGTCAAATTCCTCCTGCTGACCTACAGCATTATAGGTCTACCCCTGAAGGAAGGACAGAATCCCTTCTAAGAAGGCCTCATCCTTGAGATCCAGGGACCTAATGCCTACTTAAGGCTAAAGCTTAAAAAGAACAACAGAATATTCCCACCACTGCTGCTACTTCTAGGCTTACAAATGTTGAGTAATGAGTAATGGCAATAACAGATATCAGGTGAAGTATGAAAATATTCTTGACAAACCTCCCAAAGAACAGAGAAAGAGAGCAAACAAAAAACAAATGGGAAAAAATAAAAATAAAAATAAAAATATGATGCAGAAGAATGAAACTGGACCATTTCCTTACACCACACACAAAAATAGACTCAAAATGGATGAAAGACCTAAATGTGAGGCAGGAGTCCATCAAAATCCTAGAGGAGAACACAGGCAGCAACCTCTTCGACCTCAGCTGCAGCAACTTCTTCCTAGAAACATCGCCAAAGGCAAAGGAAGCAAGAGCAAAAATGAACTATTGGGACTTCATCAAGATAAAAAGCTTTTGCACAGCAAAGGAAACAGTCAACAAAACCAAAAGACAACCGACAGAATGGGAGAAGATATTTGCAGATGACATATCAGATAAAGGGCTAGTATCCAAAATCTATGAAGAATTTATCAAACTCAACACCCAAAGAACAAATGATCCAATCAAGAAATGGGCAGAAGACATGAATAGACATTTTTCCAAAGAAGACATCCAAATGGCCAACAGACACATGAAAAAGTGCTCAACATCGCTCGGCATCAGGGAAATCCAAATTAAACCCTCAATGAGATACCACTTCACCCCAGTCAGAATGGCTGAAATTAACAAGTCAGGAAACGACAGATGTTGGTGAGGATGCAGAGAAAGGGGAACCCTCCTACACTGTGGTGGGAATGCAAGCTGGTGCAGCCACTCTGGAAAACAGTATGGAGGGTCCTCAAAAAGTTGAAAATAGAGCTACCATAAGACCCAGCAATTGCACTAGTGGGTATTTACCCCAAAGATACAAATATAGTGATCCAAAGGGATATGTGCACCCCAATGTTTATAGCAGCAATGTCCACGATAGCCAAACTATGGAAAGAGCCAAGATGTCCATCAACAGATGAATAGATAAAGAAGAAGTGGTATATATATACAATGGAATATTATGCAGCCATCCAAAAAAAACCCAAAATCTTGCCATTTGCAACGACATGGATGGAACTAGAGGGTATTATGCTAAGCGAAATAAGTCAATCAGAGAAAGACATGTATCATATGATCTCACTGATATGAGGAATTCTTAATCTCAGGAAACAAACTGAGGGTTGCTGGAGTGGTGGGGGGTGGGAGGGATGGAGTGTCTGGGTGATGGGACATTGGGGAGGGTATGTGCTATGGTGAGCGTTGTGAATTTTGTAAGACTGATGAATCACAGACCTGTACCTCTGAAACAGATAATACATTGTATGTTAAAAAAAAAAAAAGATAGTAGGAAGGGAAAAATGAAAGGGTGTAACTGGAGGGGGAGACGAACCATGAGAGACTATGGACTCTGAGAAACAAACTGAGGGTTCTAGAGGGGAGGGGGGTGGGGGGGTGGGTTAGCCTGTGATGGTATTAAGGAGCACATGTACTGCATGGAGCACTGGGTGTTATACGCAAACAATGAATCATGGAACACTGCATCAAAAACTAATGATGTAATGTATGATGATTAACATAACATAACAAATAAAATTTTAAAAAGAATAAAAATGGGGGCGCCTTGGTGGCTCAGTTGGTTGGGCGACTGCCTTCGGCTCAGGTCATGATCCTGGAGTCCCTGGATCGAGCCCCGTGTTGGGCTCCCTGCTCGGCCGGGAGTCTGCTTCTCCCTCTGACCCTCCCCCCTCTCATGTGCTTTCTCTCTCTCATTCTCTCTCTCTCAAATAAATAAATAAAATCTTTAAAAAAAAAGAATAAAAATGTGAAAAGACACAATTAATGAAAGAAGCAGGCAAGTGGGAGATGAAAAAAATTTGTGACACAAAAAACTGACAGTAGGACTTGTATTCACAATATATAAAAACCCCTGAATTTCAACATAATGATGAACATATTAAAAAGTGGCAAAAGTCTTGAGTGGTCACTTCACAAAAGAAGCCAATGCCCACAGGAACAAGTGTCCAGCATCATAAGTCATCAGTGGAAATGGATCTGCAGCTGGGATTTAGGGTTTGGTTTATTTGTTTTGTTTGCAGCTTGTTCAATGCCAATGTTCTTCGATGTCAGGGGCTGCATTTTGTTAACATTGGGGGCTAGCACGCAGTTGGGGTGCCATAAATATCTGAATGAAGGGACCACAAAAAGCCACAGATAGCTAAATTATAAGAGAAAGAGGAGAGGAGACCTAAAAGGGGAATAGAAATGCTTTCTGGGGGGGAGAAAGCAAACAGTTCCCCAGGACCTCTCCAGAGTGCTGAGGCTGTCAGGGAGAAAGGATACCACCGCCCTTGGCTCTGTTTTGCTTGGCACTGTCTATCTGTGCTTTTATATTTGATGTCACTTAACACATTTCTTCCACTTTCTAGAAGTTTCTTCCTTTAAATTATCCTGAAAAAGAAATCTCAAATAGTTATAAAGCTCTTCAAAAATGTTGTACAGAGGCTGAACTCCTGTTAGAGCTGGGGGTTCATTTTTAGCTTTCCTCCAACTCTTTACTCTCTTCTTGCTGTGAAACATAGTAGCATTAAGATTTTGTACATGTACATATATATACCTGTATATACCTTTTTTTTCCTCTAGGCTTTCCAAAGATAAGTCTAAAACACCTTCCTCATGAAGACATCTTTTGCCTCTTGGTGGCAATTTTATTAAATGTCTTCTGTGACTGTGATTTCCAAACTGAAACTCACTTCCTTACACAGTTTTACTATATTACAGCCTGACTGGGTTCTGATGACTTAACCACACTGAGTCGGTGCTTTTTACGTCAAAAGATCTTGAAAAGCTATTATAAGAAAATCGTGTCTCCAAATTAGTGTCAAAACATGAGATTTATTTTGACATGAAACACTGAAGGTAATATGAAAGCCTTATCTATTTAATAATTATCATGAATGAATTCAATGTATACAAATTCTTTCAGAGCACTTATGAACCCTGCTGTGTTAAGTGCACTAGCATCTTTTTTAAAAATTAGATGCCTTTATTTTTGCTGATTTATGACTTTCTTCCTTAAGATCTGAATCTCAATTAGTTTAAGATCTTCTCCTCTGCAGTTTTTCCCTCTTCAGACTCTCAAACAACTTGTTTACTTTAAAATTGGGGCTCCTTGCTAGAAATGACTACAAAAAGAAACACAGAAAGGAACTTTGGAAGATCAACTAATCCCATGTCTTGGTAAGCATAAGTGAATTAAAAGTGCCTTATTATCTATTTACCAAATATTAACTAACATTTTGTTTTCTATACTTACCCGGAGGCTGAAAGACAATAAATACTAAAGTATACAGTTAAGTCATGAAACTTCATTTTAACCTTTCCCAAGAAGAGATTACAAAAGCACATGCTCATGTTATAGATTAAAAAGTGAGATAGTGGGAAATTTAACTTTTTAAAAGAAGGTTTGTATCAAAAGACAGCTTAATCTCAACAAATCTATTTTTCACCTCATTTAGGAAGAAGGGTAGAGCACAACAAACAAATATTTCTTCAACTTAATGTTGAATGCACTGTTGAAATCACGATGATACGTTAATAAAATATTCTGTAGCTTTCAAGTAGCAAGGGCTCTTTTCTGACCCTGGGATTTTTACATTTTCCCATTATGTAGATTGACTGTTGTGATAGACCAAGGTGACTGACGATGGCTGGATCTCACAAAGTGAGAATGAATTTGATTGTCTATCAATTGGGAGAGAAATGAATACTCACAGCAATTGTCAGTCACATTCTTGGCATCACATTACCTCCAGATCCAATAAAGCTTTGAAGCCTCTAATAATTTTCAAATGGTCATTGAATGACAATTTTGACAAAATTGAAATGGTAGAAAGACAAAAATGAAAGTGATAGGAAAATAAAAAGGAGACTTGGATGTTATTTCTGATCCATATCATTTTTATTGTCTTGCTGTGCACTAGAATTTAATGAAACATTTCCCATGTGCAGAAAAGGTTTTCCTCACAAATCTATTTGGAGAGGTTTTCCATGATGCCTCTTGTGAAGGGCTTAAATTTGGCACAGCTAATATGAATAATAGTTTCTGAGACATACCTATGTATGTATGCTCATAAATTTTCAGATATTCATAAAATTGATGAAAGTATGTATTGCTTAGATTTTTAAAAAGTCATATTTTAATTAATAAGAGAAGTTTGAAATCACAAAATATTACAAGAAAACTTGTTCTTTATAACCTGGGTTCATTCTTTTTAAGAATGAGCACTTGAATAGTCACCAAAATGTGACAACAAAGTCACATCCATTTTGGAGGTCCTTTGTAACTCTCCTGATCTCATTTTTATTTAGTGAGCAACCCTTGGTTTCTATTTTTCTTCAAATATAAATTGGTCAACACAGAAAGAATGTTCTGACTGCTAAACATGAAAGATATAGCTCATTTGGTAACTAAAATTTTTTTTAAAGATTTTATTTATTTATTTGGTGGGGGGAGAGAGAACATGATCAGGGAGGGGGCAGAGGGAGAGGGAGAAGCAGACTCCCCAGTGAGCCTGACCTGGGGCTTGATCCCAGGACCTGAGATCATGACCTGAGCCAAAGGCAGGCACTTAAGCGACTGAGCCACCCAGGCGCCCCAGTAACTATATTTCTTATTATAAATTAGTTCACTGGCATCTTCATAAAATGGTCTCTGTTGTGTTTGGAACCCACAGAATAGTGTTCCTCGAACATACTGATGCAAGTCAATTTCTGCATATGAAAAGTAATGATCATGTCTTGGGCTGTTTTTATTCCAACCAGGTACTGCCTCTTTCTAAGGTTCTACCTGAGAAAACATTTGTCATCCCTTGATTTTATCAAGATATTATTGTTGCAAAATTCTTGTTTGAAAATTCTTTTTGAAAATCTACATATAAATTGAGATCACTCTACCCTTTTAAATATGTCTTTCAAAAACATTTTCTCCATAATTTCACATAAATTTCCAAAGAATGTATTTTAAAGCATTACTCTGTGTGTGTGTGTGTGTGAGAGAGAGAGAGAGAGAGAGAGCAAGCGCATGCTAGAGAGGAAATGATTTGCAACGCTTTGAATGTATACAACTCCCAATTGTTATATATTCCCACCACCAGTATCAAGTAGAACAGATGACAAAAACAAGATATACTGGCCCAGAAAGAGCCCTGATAAAACACATAGTAATGATATGGTCTGAATGTTTGTGTCCCCCCCCCCCAAATTAATGTACTGAAATCCTAACCACCAAAAGTGATGCATTAGTAGACGGGACATCTGGGAGTTTCTTAATTCATGAAGGGGGAGCCCTCATAAATGGGATCAGCCCTGCATAAAAGACACTCCAGAGATAACCTCACCCCTTCCATCATGTGAGGTCACAGCGAGAAGGCACCAGCTCTCACCAGAAAGTTACCATGTTGGTGTCTTGATCTTGGACCTCCCAGCCTTCAGAACTCTGAGAAACAATTTTTTTTGTTTATAGGCTACACTGTCTGTGGTATTTTGTTATAGCAGCTACAAATAAAATAAAATAACTTCTCATTAACACATGATGCAGTTTGAAAGTGCCATCAGTGAGAGTATCATGATAGCGGAGAGAGTAAAGTAAAGCAGAGTGATTAAGAGCATAGGGTCCAATATGATTGTCTGGCTTGAATTCTAGCTCCCACCTTGGAATATTTACCCAAGTTCTTTTTCCCTCAGTTTCTCACCTGTGTGAAGGAGATGGCAATAGTGCTTCTACAATACTGTGAATATCAAATGAGTTTATATAATGAAAGCTCCTGGTGAGTAGGAAGCATTCTATTCATGTTAGCTTTCATTGCGACGATGGCATATCCTAAGAATTTGCAACTCTGAAAGGCTCCATATTACAAATAGCAGATTTGGATTGTTAAAACAGCTAATGCTTTCCTGGAATAATTTGGAGTAAAAAAAAACTCTAAGAGTTACCGGTAATAGTATGGAGAGCAAAGGAAGAACTTTCTCTCTCAAGATCTCTTAAAACAGCATGCAAATCCACATATAATCGTTTTTATAATTAACACATCTTTAATGAGTGGCCCCACTATCCTACCAAACTGTTACATGTGACTATCACCAGTAAGAAAGACTGTACTTACCTTAGTAAATGTCTACAAATGCACATACTAGAGTATATATTAAGTTATGTTTTCACATTTTGTGAGCTTGTCAATGAAATGAAACATCGATATTTTAAGGTCTTTTCTCACACTAAACTTTAGGTCTAGAAATGTTTTCACAGCAGATATTCTAATGTTTCTTCGATATTTGTGACATTTTATTGTAGATTACAAGATTATCCCAATGCATGGAACAGTAGATATATTAATGCAGTCCAATTTCTTTCCACAAGTAATCTATCATCCAAAGTAAAATAAATGGCTTTCAAAGAGAGATTTAATCATAAGCTAAAGAGAAATGGAAGCTTTAAAGACAAGACTCAAAGAAAAGAAATAAAGCCATAGCTGGCAAGGAGAAGGGGATGTGCAGAAATGCATCCTACCTGATTTTCCTGTCCTGGATTTTCCCCCACAGAGACCTAGTGACCAAGGGATTGATCAATATTTGCTATTCACTGTCTTCAACTGGTTAAATTTAAATCATCAGTACATTAATTCCATTCTACAATTAAGAGTTCCCTATGGTGGTTAAAGAGTAGCATTTTTAACCTCAATTGACCACACCACTAAATCTTGATGAATGAAAGAAGGAGAGATGTCTCAATGTCATGAAGGGAAATAGAGATGGGAGATCCCAAGATATTTCCAAATCATTCTAGAACCATCCAGTTAGAAAGTCAGCTGGATGCATACCCAAGCACTTCTTCCTCACAGCGCCCTGCTCCGTCTGCCCTTGGGAGAGTTATGAAAATCTCAGGTGCTTCTCATTTCTTCAAATATTCCTTTTTATTTCTCTGAGGATTTTTTAGTGTTGAGTTAAAAAAAAAAGACTGAAAAGCTCAAAATTCTTTATAAATAGTCTATAAGGTCTTATAATCATGTCTATATATCTTCACTCATATAGTGTATTACTCTTCTTTTTAGTTAGAATTTTTCTGCATGATCCCAGCGTCCTGGGATTGAGCCCCACATGGGGCTCCCTGCTCAACAGGGGGCCTGCTTCTCCCTCTCCCTCTGCCGCTCCCACTGCTTGTGCTCTCCTGCTCTCTCTCCCTGTCAAATAAATAAATAAAATCTTAAAAAAAGAATTTTTCTGAATAACCATTTAAATGTTACACTTGCAGCATAGTGCAAGAATTTGAATCATTCTTACCCTTTGCTTTCTCCTCAGAGCATCATTAAGACCAGTGCTACATAACCTAGGGAAGAGGAAAATAAACCTGCTAAAGGATTCATTTCCCCCAAATTATCATGGTCGCTGACCCCCCAGATAGACCCTGCCCTAAAACAGCTGATTGTAAAGTATGTGTTGATTGGTTCCAAAAAGCTTCCCTTCACCAAACTATAAAGATTCCTTTTCCACAAAAGATCTCTATTTTCTTTCTAAAACAACCTCTGGAATTCTGAACATCTATTTAATTATTTTACTATTTTTGAAAGGCTGTTGCTAAACTACAAATCCATATCCAAAGGTGAAAGGACACTTAAAATTCTACCATGCCAATTGAATTAATGAATGCGAGAGAAACATCCACTTTTCAAAACATGGTTAAAATCTGGTATCATTAGTTTTTCCTAAAGATGTATGAATTTTTTTTTTAAGATTTTATTTATTTTTTAGAGAGCGAGCGAGAGAGAAACAGCATGAGAGGGGCAAGGGTCAGAGGGAGAAGCAGGCTCCCCGCTGAGCCGGGAGCCCAATGTGGGACTCGATCCCAGGACCCTGGGATCATGACCTGAGCTGAAGGTAGATAAACTCCCCCACATTTCTAATGAAGAAACATTAGAATATCTGCTAACCATCTGAGCCACCCAGGCGCCCCAAGATGTATGAATTTTAACAAGCTACCAATAGTTTCCCTTAGGTCTTCTTCTTCTTCTTCTTCTTAAGCATAAAAACATTTCTTTTCTTCCATCTTCTTTTCAAGCAGTCCATTAGTATAGAACCAAATGTGTGTGGTTATCAAGAACTATGACTGAATTAACAGGGAAAACTACCAGGTAAAACTGGTTACACGTGCTGTTTTAAGAGAAATTCATATTCTACACAATAATCTTTATTAGAGAAATTAGCTTAGAACCAGTGTCATAACTTCTGAATAGGGAGTAATGTTTGCTACAAGAATGTGCAATAAATGGTAAAAATGACAATAAATTACCATATATTAGAGCACATACTGCATTGTATCTTTTATGTCACACATTTTTGAATGTTTCAAATCCCCAAATTTATAAAACACTGACATTTAAAGCAATCTTTATGAACAGTTTTTTCTGTTTCATAGCTTTAACATAAGAGGTTCCATTGACACAAAAAATTGTCTGTCAATAGAATCCACTTGATCAAAGAGTTTTTGTCAGTTATTAAAAAAGGGAAAATCCACAAATGTGTGATTCTATGTTAGCTTATCCATTTTCTGTTTGTGGCTTACACAATTTTCATGCTTTCAAATTGTAACAATAGTTTTAACATTTTTAATACATTTTTGGTCCATCACTGAGGAACATTAAGGACATCTGCATTTTTTCTGTTCTTTAGCAGCTCATTGATGATTTTCATCATTCTCCATTGCCCCAAAGGAAATGTAGCCTTGTGTTTGCCTATATAACTGTTCATCATCTCTAGAAATGTAAGTCACCTGGCTCTGAATGATTTACTCAGCATAGATGAATAATTCTCTGTCTGGGCCTTTCCCACCTCAAGCAAAGATGCCATTGTATTTAGGTTGGAATTAGTCTATTTAGGAAAATCTCAAGACATTTATGAAATTGAAATAAAATCCCTCCTCTGTAGGTGAACTTAAAGAAAAAATAGTGGTGTGATACGAAAGAAAGATCTGAAGGCTTCTTCTGGCCATTTTTCTATGAAGTAGTAACTAGAATAACAAAATACACAGTGCAGGAAAAGTGAAAATAATTACTCATGAAAAAAATATATCTTTTTTTAAGAAAAGATTTTATTTATTTATTTGAGAAAGAGAGAGAGAGAGAGAGCACAAGAAGGGGGGCAGGGCAGAGGGACAAGCAGACTCCCCACTGAGTGTGGAGCCCGATGTGGAGCTCGATCCCAGGACCCTGAGATCATGACCTAAGCTGCAGGCAGATGCTTAACCAACTGAGCCACCCAGGTATCCCTGAAAAAAATATATATCTTAAAAAACAAAAAACAAAAACTAGAGTGTTCTTTTATTTTGGTGCTGAAAGTATTGTGGTAAATTTTAATCACTTTGATAAACTCTCCCACATTACTTTAAAATAGATCTGATACATTAATTTGCAAGTTTGGCTTGATGATTCACTTAAACATCTCATTTTCTTTCCTTTTTTTTTTAAGATTTTATTTATTTATTCATGAGAGACAGAGAGAGAGAGAGGCAGAGGGAGAAGCAGGCTCCCAAGGAGCAGGGAGCCCGATGCGGGACTCGATCCCAAGACCCTGGGATCATGACCTGAGCCGAAGATAGATGCTTAACCATCTGAACCACCCAGGCACCCAAACATCTCATTTTCTAATCATCATCATATATTACAATTTCTAGAGAAGGCCCAGCCTCAAAAATATAACTGTCCCCTATAGATCATCCTTCACTGCTACACATTTAAACCTGCTTTAAGTAAAATCTATCCTGTTTAACAACTTCAATGTCTTCTACCACTTGAAAAATCAAACCCAAACTCCTTAACATGGATCCTATGACTCTGCACCATCTGTCTCATACTCTTCCCCATTCTACTTATCAGTCATGTTCTTTATGCTCTGGACTGTCTCGGCGATTTTGGTTCTTAGAATTCACCATCACCTCACCTCATTGTCACACATGGTTCCTCTACCAGGCGAGTTCTTTCCCTTCTCTTTAGCTGGCTAATTGTACCTATTACTGTTAGCATTTTCATTTCAATATTTACTTCCAGCAAAGCAATGCATATTTTTCATTAAAAAAAATCCAATTGGGTGGCACCTGGGTGGCTCAGTCAGTTAAGTGTCTGACTCTTGATTTCAGCTCAGATCATAGTTTCAGGGTCCTAAAATCTAGGATGGAGCCCCAAGGTGGGCTCCCTACTCTGCAGGGAGTCTGCTTGAGATTCTTTCCCTCTCCTTCTCCCTCTCTCTCTACCCTACCCCCTCATGTCCACGAGCTCTCTCTCTCTAAAATAAATAAACAAATCTTTAAAAATTTTTTTAATCTAATGGGATTATGTGGAAAATAAAAGTTCCCCCTTTCCCTACCTCCTATATCCCCACAGATCTTGATTCTCAAAACACAGCCAGTTTCATAATCGGTGGCACCCAGTGCAAAATGAAAATATGGGAACTTTTATTCTAAAAACAAGAAAAAATACAGTTAAAATAGTAAAATATAAAGATTTATTCTTTCCTATGTAGTCTCTCAACATGTAGTGGTGTTTTATTTTTATTATTTAATGTCATTTTTTTAAAGATTTTATTTATTTATTTGACAGAGAGAGACACAGCAAGGGAAGGAACACAAGCAGGGGGAGTGGGAGAGGGAGAAGCAGGCCCCCTGCCGAGCAGGGAGCCTGACGCAGGGCTCCATCCCAGGACCCTGGGATCATGACCTGAGCCGAAGGCAGACGCCCAACAGCTGAGCCACCCAGGTGCCCCTATTTAATGTCATTTTAAGTAAAAAAAATAATTATTTGATGTATCTTGCCATCATCTTTATATTCTGGAATGACAGTATTAAAATGTAAGTATAAAAGCATTTACCTTGTATATGGAATCACCAAAATTATACAATTCATATTTCATAACTTGTATATGAGTATGCATTTATATCTTACCAGAATGGTGGACATACTGCACAGAACTCACTTGGGTGTTTTTACTTCACTTCTGCATATATACACATTCTACTAACATTCTCTACCTCTGGCTCATCTTTCCCTTTCCTTCTATGTCATCATTTTCAGTATAAGTGTTGGCTAATTCAGGGAAGTTCCACTACCACTAATTCAGTTGTAGATGTAACATGCACACTTTCCATCATTTGAATCTTGCTGAACTCCTACCAGCTATGGGTCCACCAGAAGTCTGAGCTCATGAGGCATCTCAAGCATTATGTACACATGGGCTAGCAAGGAAAACTGGGTACACATATTGTATATATCTACTGCTTATACATGTGCTCTTTTGTCCCATTGGACTTTATTCACAAGACTTAAGTTCAAAGATAAAATTATTAAAAACTTCAAGATTGCAACAGCAAAGCATTAAATCAAATCAGAGTCTAGGGTCCTGTGTAATTGCATGGAGGATCGCATGACTTCATGGGAAGCCACCATGGACAGAGAAGCAGCCATTTTCAACTATTTGAACTGTCTTTTCTGAAATATCTAAATAATGTGTAACAAACTCACTCATTTTTATCACTATTAAATATCATTCATTACATTCATATAAAATTCAAGGATTTTGCATTCTTACAATGCACATGCATAGTTATGTCCTCCCAATGTAATTATATGATAATTTTGTTAAATTAATAATCAGTGTTCATATTATGACTTCAAATCTTGTTTACAATTGAGCAAGGTAGTATATTATGATCATATAATCATTTCTTCTGTAACTTTGTTTTCACTGGCATTAATAAACACCTTACTAATTTGCTTTGTTTTCTCTTAATTTAACTCCAAAATCTCCAATCAAATTCCTTCTTAACTTAGAAAATAATTATCAGTATCTTTTTTTATTCAATCAGAGCCTAGATTGCAGCTTCCTAGATTTTCTGTACACATTCTAAGACATTCTACTAACATTATCCTGGAATCTTCTTCTTTCTCCTATAATGAATCCTCCTTTTGCTGCATCCCAATTCCCCTCTCTTTTTTGGATTATAGTACAATACATCATCAATGAGTTCCTAAGAACGAGAACATGGAAGGTAAAAGTTTTGAGACCCTGCATGGCTAAAAATATCTTTCCTTTACTCTCCAAATTGATGAATGGTTTGGGTGCAGATTCAAGGTTAGAAACATTTTCTATCAAAACTTGGAGCATAATGTGCTACTGTCTTCCAACTTCAGATGTGACAGCTAGAAATAGAGTGTTTTTTTTTTTAATATCAGTTATTTGTATGCAATTAATTTCTTTCCTTTTTGAAAACATTTAGGATCACAAGCTTTTCTTTCTTTTAATATTTTGAAAATGTTCCCCCACAATCTTCTTGATTGCATTGCTTTTGACAGTAAATCTACTGTCATCCTTATATTTGTTTCTTTGTGGATAACATGTCTTTTTGCTCAGGTTGTTTTTAGGTTTCCTCTGTATCATTGGTTTTGCGGAATTTGATAATGATGTACCTAAGTCTAGCTTTTTTTTCTCTATATTTCAGGGGAAAAATATTTAGGGCATAGGATTCATTGAGATTTGTGGATCTGTGGGTTTTCCGTTTTCACCAAACTTAGAAAAATTTCAGCCATTATTTCCTAAAATATTTTCTGTTCCCCCTAATCCTTTCAGGAATTCCAATTACAGGCAAATCAGGGTATTTGAAGCTATCCTATACTTCCCTAATGCTCTTTTATTTTTTTACATTCTCTTTTCTCTCTGTTCTTCATTTTGGATAGTTTCTTCTGTTCACCGGTATTTTCTTCTGTAATGTGTCACCTGCTGTTAATTTCATCAAATGTATTTTTTGATCTCAGGTATTTTGGTTTTCATTCTTAGGAGTTTGATTTTGGTCTTTTTATATCTTTCCTGTCTCTACCTGACTTTTTAAACATGTGGAATACACTTATAATAACTGTTTCAATGTCCTTGTCTGCCAATTTTAACATCCAAATCAGTTCTGAGTCAACTTGGATTAATTTTTCTCTACATTTTGGGCCTTATTTTCCTGCTTCCTTTCATGCCTGTTAATTTTTTATTTGATACCCCACAGTGTGAATTTTACCTTTTTGGATGCAAGATACGTTTATCTCACAGTAAACATTCTCAGACTGGGATCTCAGATATGGTCTCATTACTTAGAAATGGCTTTCTTTTTTTCTTGTTTATAAGGTTTGCTAAGTAGGACTAGAGCGAAGTTCAATCTAGGACTAAGGTACTACATTACTAAGGTAAGACCCAAGACTCTTTATGTAGTCAGTTCACTACAAATCTTGAGGTTTTCCCATCTGGATGGTGGGAGCTGACACTATTCCCAGTCCTGTATGAGCACAGGGAACTGTTATAGCTCATCCTTTAAAAGAACCCTCTCCCTGGTTACAGATCACTTCCTTTTACATAGCAATTCAGTACCCAGTTGAACACTTGAGGAGATCCTCTGCACGTCTCCAGGATTCTCTCTCTGAGCTTCTCTCTCCTCTTCAGTGCTCTGTCCTACAGTTATATCTGGATTGTTCTCTCCAGAGCCTCAGTTTCTTTATTCCAAGTCAGGGGGTCTGAGTTCTTCCTCCCTGTGCTATAGCCTGGAAACTTCTCAAAGCAATAGCTGGGCTTCTTATAGGGCTCATTTTATTTGTTTCTCAATTTTGGGAGTCATTGTCCTTTGTTGTCTGATGTCCAATGTCTTGTCATTCATTGTGTCATTATCATGTTCATTTTTTTTGGTTGTCTCAAGCAGGAGAGTAAAGCTGTTTTTGTTACTCTATCTTGAACATAAACAGCATAAACAGAAGTCCCATCTATTAGACCTCATGTTTTAAATTTCAGAGCATTTATTTAATTATTTAGCACTATTTTCTATCTTTTTTTTTTTATGTGGAGTCATTGTCTTATCTTACCTCTCTTAAGACTAGTTTGATTCTGCTTTCTGTTCTGTTCTAGTAAGTTGTCTTTGGACATCTCTGATAAGTGGAACCTGAGCTACATGATGTGTGGCACATCCAGGCAGAGGCAGTAGAAAGGCTCTGAGTGATTCTCCAATCTCTCTTTCGCTTAGGAGACCAGCAATACACCAGATGGCCCAGCATCTCTCAGACTGGCTCTCTGAAAGACCATGTGAAATAAAGCCCTCCTAAACACTTACAGTGGACTTTACATGAGTAAGAAATACATGTTTATATGTTAAGCCTTGAGAGTCGGGGGTTGTTTTATATGTAGCTGAAGTCTAGTCTATCTTGACTAATACCCTGACTCCAAAAGAAAAGGTTGAGCATCTTTGTTTCCCTAACTTTTTGCCTTTTGCTTGTCAATCTATATTGCCATGTGTTTTCTCCACTGAAAGCTCTTTGAAGGCAGAGGTAATGCCACATATCCATAGTTACTTAGAAAATATTGGCTGAATAGACCAGAGTTTAAGTCTTTTACTATAACATAGCAAGTGTAATTGATGCTTATAATTACTGTATGGGTTGAAACAATATAGACATATTAGCAGTAAAAATGAAATATAATAATATAATTATATTCTTGCATAATATTTGGGGAAAATCCTGAACTTTTCATTTCTCTAGCTTTTTTAGATTCATTTATGTGGGAAGGATTTATTGTACACCTAGTAATCATAGGCTGTGTTTCTTTCTAGGATATGGCCCTAAGAATAAGAGTATTTGAATTGAATTCTAGGACTTACAAACTTATCTGGGATTTCAGGGAAAAAAATGGCATAATAGACTTTCTTTATTAAAAAGGATGTATGTCCATATCAATTCAATGCTTGCTGGAATGACTTTAAATACCACTTTCTATATTGGAAAGATTATGTCCAAATACGAATGCAGTTGTCTGTGAGCTAATTATGTGGAAACACTAAATAGGGATATAGCTCTAAATATGTTAGCTCCGAAAGGGTATGAGGCAGAGCTCTTACTTTATTTCCTTCTATCTTTTTGTTCTTCCATGAAAGTTAACTCTTACCCCAATAAAATACCCATTTATTTCCCAACATGGATTCATTATTACTATCTAGCCGACAAATTTTAACAGTAGTATTTTGGTTCTGTTGTTTCTTTGTCTCATGTATAGAATTGTAGCTCCTCAAAGACAGGGCAAAGACCACATAGGGCAAAGACAGGGTAAAAGATTGACCAGTTTAGCAGGCACAGCACCTAAGCATAGCGTAAGTGTTCATTATGTAGCTACACACATAGGTAATTTACATGGAGTTCTCTTAAATATATGAAGCCAGAAAAGTTTTGATTAAACTAACCTATCAGAATTTCTTATAGTCACCTCATATAGTCAATATTTTTAAACACATACTAGATGCAAATCAGTTTTGTAAGTGCAGGGGCCATAAAAAGGAAAACTAAATGTAACTCTCCTCTCTTGTGGAGCTTACAATTCTAAAATATGAAGGTCAGATTATGACAAGTGCTATTTGTAAAAATAAATCTGGAAAGGAACAATAAAGTGCCAGAGGATGACAATGATGATGTTTTTCATAATCTGATACTGTAAGATCTTACAATATGAATGAGTATCCAATAGACTCTGTTAAACATTTTTCATCAAAAAAGGTTGCTGTTTATTTTCCTGAGACTGCTTGTGTGCCTTCCTCTTAATCTCTATTCTTAAAATCATAGTGACCTGTAACTACTCCTGGTTGGATGGATCCTATGAAACAGACACTCTAATGTGTTTAAAATGCACTGACTTTAAATAGGAAAATAATTACACACACACACACACACACACACACATATATATGGTATGAATTGAGCGTTTAAAATCTAAATAATTAAAATGATTAAGGCAACATCAAATGAGTTAGTTAAATCTAGAAATAGAATGCATATCTTTTAATTTCAGCAACTGTGCCAAGCACAACTTGAACATAACTGAGAAGGTGCTTTCTGAGGGCTCCACATGTCATTTAATATTATAAAGTAAATATTTTTCAAGTTATATAAGTTTCTACAGAGTCTGCTATTTCATTTACCCTGAGTGATCAAAATCTGGAAGAATAAATTCAGAGATATTTTCTTTCAATTATTACATTTCTGCATGATTTGGTAACATGTCTTTTTGGAACACAACTTTTGACCTCAGGAGATCTGATGTTTGTTTTCAACCTGCTGATTTCTTGACTGATCTTACCCAAGTCATATAACCTTCTGCTTGAGTTTCCTCATCTGAAAAGCAGAGATAAGAGTAGTTTCTTGCTGTTACTGTTAGGATCGAAATGTGAATAGCTCTAAAGCCTTGGTATACAGAAGAATCAGGCCAAGGTAAGACAGTATAATAAAATACTGTAACTTTAACCTGATCTGGCCGATGGGGTACTTGCCCTCCATTGCCAAAGTAATTTATCCCACAGATCACAACTAATACTTAAAGCTTGACTTTTTCAAAGGTCAAAGTCAAGTCATCTGTTATGTTTGGCTGGGATCCCACTCTTATCAATTCTTAGAAATTTTGAAGTCAGAGATAAAAGACGTAGGTAGAGAAGAGGATAGCTGCATTATTAGCAACAAAGCTGGTTCTGCGTTCTGTCTCTCCCAGACCCTTCTCTGTCCCATCAACATTCTGCACCCAGCGTCTGTGGCAGGCTCTGGAACACTTGACACGTGTAACTTACCTGCTTGGCAATGTACATGAGTGAAGTTCCTGGTCCCTTTACTTTAGGAACTTAGAGTCAATTGGGGGAGACAATAGTACCAGAAAGTAGCAACAAATTACTCAGAAATACATACTAAGGCTCTCAGATATAGACGAAAACTGGCGTAGGAGTCATCAGGTGTATTTTGTTATGAGGCATTTTAAGACAAACTATATTTCTAACCATCCCATTTAATCTCTTTAAATTAATTCTACCCATATTGTCCTGTACATTTAGCCTTTTTTCCACTACCACTTCTGCCTGTGTCTATAGAACTAAGATTTCTCAACTTCCCAATTTTACATCAAATTAAAATAATTTAAAAATATACTTTTAATTACCATCACATTCTTCTTCTTTTCACAAGTTTCTAAAAGAGTGATTCTAGACTCTATCAGACTTAACACCTTCTTTTTATTATAAATATGTTAATACCCAATTTCTATCCTAAAATGAAATGCATAGATAATAACCTATATATTGCATATATTTTTAAAAATCAGTACAAATCTTTAAATATAATATAAAGCAAATATGATAAAAATACCTTATAACAACACATATTTCAGTTTAAAAATGTTTGGATGTGACCTCACAGAGAAGACATAATGAAATAGTAAGGCACTTGCTCTGGTTTGTAGAATATTTGTTAATTCAACAGCTACAAAAGCAGACTGATATAAATGTGTTGTTCTGGAATCTCAATCATTAACATTGCTATTAGTGTTGTGTTTCCTAAAGTAGTGAACAACTCTTGGCATAGTAAAACTTCTGTTGATTTACATGATAGTTGCTTTGCTGGAAAATACAGTGTGTATTAAAGCTACAAAAAATTTTTTTTTACATTAAATGAAGTGGGGTTTTAGGGAAAGAGAATTTTTAACTTTTAAACTAAATGACTATCTCACAGATATTTCCAAAGCTGGTCTGAATGTAGGAAAAATCTTGGTTATGCGGTACTGTCCTGTGAATTGCCAAATTTCTAGCTTCCCTGACTCATCTCTGTACTAAATATCAGAAGTACCTTCAAATGAATGTGAAACCACACAAGCACACATGTGCATCGAAAGGGCCACCTAGAGAGTAATAATGTCCAACTGAGAACAAATTGTATAAAAGGCATAGTTCGCACTTTCCTCTTCCATGTATTTCTCAACACAATGTATCTGGCTCTAGTCCGCACCATTTATATGTAATATTCTATTGTGTAATATACCACTTTGTTTAACCATTTATTACCTTGCTGGGCCATTGGGTGGCTTTCAAATTATGAAAGTAATGGACATATGTTTTAGGACATATGTTTTTATTCATCTCAGGAATTTCAGGATTGAAAGGAGTAGAATTGCTGGGTTCTAGAGGAGGTGTGTGTTTAACTTCAATAGAAATTGCCAGATGTTTTCCAAAGCAATTCTCTCATTTTACACTCCCATCAGCAAATTATGAGCCATGTTTCAAATACCCACCATCATCTAGTGTTTTCCACCTTTTTATTTTTAGACAGTCTAATTATTATGTTGTATCTAATTGCAGCTTTAATTTGCATTCCTCTGATGACTTATAACTTAAAAATATTTTGATGTATTCATTGGTCATTTGGATATCTTCTTATGTGAGATTCTTCAAGATTTTACCCAATTTTAAATGAATTGTTCTGTCTTATTCTTGAATTCTTCTTTGTATATTCTGGACACAAGTCTGATACATACATTTATAGCATATTTTCTCTCAGTCTGTGGCTTGCCTTTTAACTTTCTTAATGTTAGTTTCTAATACATAACTTTTTTTTACTTTGATGAAATTTTTATTAATTTTATAATAAATTAGAGCACTTGCTTTATTTCCATTTTAGAAATATTTACCTATCCAAAGGTCTTGAAAACATTCTATGTTTTCTTCTAAAACAATATTATTTTAGTTTTCACACGAAGTCTATTACACACTTTGATTTAATGCCTGTGTATGTTGTGAGGTGAGGATCAAGGCTATTTTTTTCCCCATTTAGATAGCCAGTTGCCATAGCAATATTATGGATCTTCAATGAATTATAGTGATAGATTTCTCAAAAATCAGTTGTGTGGCTCTATTCCTAGACTCTATTCTGTTTATTGATCTATATTTCTATCTTGATGGTCATACCTTACTCTCTTAATTAGCATTGATTAGTCAAAATAGTCCTGGAAAGAAAATCCTAAAGAAAATCAAAATTGGAAGACTTAAGAAGTCTCTGAAATTTCAATAGTTCAAATCATCAATATGCTTCTTTTCATAAAATGCAAATTTTTTAAGATTCTATCTTATTCCCTCCCTTTACTTTTTTTATACTTCTTGTTTTGAAATAATTTTGAAATTAAAGTAGCCAAAATAGTAAGATAGTTCCTGAATACCCTTCACATACTTTCCCTAAATGTTAACACAATTTGAAGAATTGATGTTTCTTCTATTAATGCTATAATTCATTAGTAAGATCATCTGGCTTTGGAATTTTCTTATTGGAATAATTTAAAGTGGTAATTCAATTTCTCTCATTGAAGTAGGATGATTCAACTTATTTTCTTCTTGAATAGGTTTTAGTAGATTCTGTCTTTAAAGGAACAGATCCCTTTCATCTAAGTTGTTCAATATATGGGCACTGAATTGTTCATAGTATTTATTTATTATCCTTTTAATGTTTATGGGTTGTAATAACGTCCCTGCTTTCATTCTTATTAATAATTTGCATCTTCTCTCTTACCTAATATTCAGTCTGTGTAAAAGCTTAGCCATTTAAGTGAATTTTTCAAAAAAATCCCACAGCTTTTAGCTACATTGATTTTTCCGTACTATTTTCTTGTTTTCAATTTCATTGATTTTTGCTTTTAACTTTATTATTTTCTTCCTTTCACTTGCTTTAAGTTCAATTTGCCCTTAAAGGTAAAAGCCTAGAATTCTAATTTGAGATATATTTTATAATATAAATATTTGTTACTATAAACTACCCTCTAAGCAATGTTTTTGCTGCATACCAACAACTTGATCTGCTGTATTTTCATTTTCATTCAGCTTAAAATATTTTTAATTTCCCTGAAGACCTCTCTCTGACTCATAGGTTATTCAGAAATATATTGTGTTATTTCCAAATATTTGGGTACTTCCAGACATCTTATTAGTGTTTTCTTATTTAATTCTGTTATCATTCAAGAATATTATTTATGTGATTTCTATTGTTTTAAGTTTGTTAAGGTTTGTTTTATGGCTGAGAATATGGTCCATCTTAAAGAGTGTTCCATGTGCATTTAAAAAATAATGTGTATTCTGTCTTTGTTGGGTAGAGATTCCTATAAATATCAAGTACGTAAAGTCAGTTGGTAGTTTTGTTCATGTCTTTTATGTCCTTAATTGATTTTATGTCTACTTCTATCAATTGCTGAGAAAAGAGTGTTGAGGTCTCCAATTATAATTTTGTATTTGTCTATCAATTCACTGATTCCTTATTTGGTTCTCTTAAGTCTATAGATGAGCCCGTTGGAAGCATTCTTCTTTTCTGTTATATTTGTGTGTGTGTGTGTGTGTGCGTATGTGTTTAGCACATCTGTTGATTCTTTCTGATAGTTTTCATCTCCTTGTTGAAGTTACCCATCTGACCTTACCTGCTGTCTACTTTTTCCATTAGGCTCTTTAACATATTAATCACAGTTATTTAAAGTTTCTTGTCAGGCAGTTCCTACATCTGCATCATATTTAAGTCTTGTTCTGTTGGTTGGTTGGTGGCTTGGCAGTGTGTTGATTTTTTTTTTCTTCCTTCTTATATGCCTCCTAGATATTTGTTGAAAGACAGACAGCTTAAGTAGGTCGGTAATGACTCAGGTAAACGATTGCTGTGCCTGGAAATGTTTCTTCCTTCTACTAGACATTAATGTGGGAATTTGAATTAATCTAAGCAGGAGTTGGACTAGCACCTTCAGTGCTCCACAGGCTTTAAATTTCTGTAGGATATCTTCTGTTTACTGTTTAAGGGAGGGCTGATTTTCCAGTTTTCTTTCTGCTTTTCACATATGGCCCCTCACACTCTCTTAGCAGCTTGACATATTTTACTTCCAGTTTCAATTCAAAAGTTATTTATTCTGTAAAACATTTCTTAAATCCCTCAGGCAAATTTAAGTACTCTTACCATAGTCTTAATTGAAAATCTGTTCTAATTGTTCATTTTCATGACTTTACTCTTCCACTAAATTGTATGCTTATTTTAACTTAGAAAGGAGACTGGAAAGGGTGATTTATTTGGTTACTAAAGGTATAAATATATGGATAAATGGATGAATGGATAGAAGAATTATTACCTAGTCTATAGTCACTTGATACATGAAGAATGCATGTTGTAGATACAGTCATGACAGTTATGAAAATTAATACAAGATTAGTATGAATTTAATGGGTGAAAATTCAATATTAATCATAATATTTATTCAGTATTTACTGTTTGTCCGAACAGACCTACATGCTCTATGCATATAAATTAATTTTATCCTGGGCGCCTGGGTGGCTCAGTTGGTTACGCGACTGCCTTCGGCTCAGGTCATGATCCTGGAGTCCCTGGATCGAGTCCCGCATGGGGCTCCCTGCTCAGCAGGGAGTCTGCTTCTCCCTCTGACCCTTCCCCCTCTCATGTGCTCTCTCTCTCTCATTCTCTCCGTCAAATAAATAAATAAAATCTTTAAAAAAAATTAATTTTATCCTGACAACAATAAGTCAGATACTATCTTTTGAATGAAGAAACTGAGCCAAAATGGGGTAAAGTGATTTGCCCAAGGTCATACAACTTTTTAATGGCAAAGTGAGGATTCTAACCAAAATATTCTGGCCCCAGAGTCTGTGTTCCTGACCACTTTCTGATTAAACTCACAAATATAGACATTCCTTGGAGAGTTTTTACAATGGAGAAAAGACAAGAAATCATCTCTGTGATGACTGAAGAACGGCATTCACTTTAATAACTCTTGGTGTTTTCTTGGTTCATGTATATAAAGCCAGAATTAATAATATTTGCAGGGACCCTAAGTTAAAAAAAAAAAAAAGAAGTGCCTTATACAGAACTAAGATCCTATAGATAAATGCCAGGTGAGCTCTAAACTTTAAATTCCAACAACATTTTAAAAATGTGTTCAAGTTATAAAGCTACTCTAAATGTTTAATTGTTGAGAATACAAATAGATTTACTTTACCAGTTACTTTTGGTTACAAGAAATACTAGATTGAGCTCTGGCACTGGGGTTGAGGAATACATGGGGCATGGCTGGAAGTTGTTTGGTTAGGCAATGGAATGTGTGTGATTTGGATGAATACACCTATTGCCAGAAAACTGAAATTTGGGGATAGGATAACTGTAGCACAATAACAATGTTTTAGATAGTGAATGGGCAAGAAACTCTGAGCATTTTATGATGTATATGAATTTCATATGTATGTGACCTATCTTTGGATACTCTTCTCTAAGACCTAGTAAGAAAGGGACTTAAATAAAATTTATAAGAAATATTTTATTAAAAACTTTATAAGAGATAGAGATGCAGGCAATACACATTTAATAAATTTTTTATACTCTATCAGAATGTGGCTCAAATAAGTCATTGTTCTCCATTTTGGTACAGACATGTAGCAGACCTTCAAGGTTCTATTCCAGTTTGTTAATTCAATGTTCAACATATTTAGCCTATTTGCATATTTTTTGTCTCAATGATTATATATAATTTACTTTTAGAATTTCAATTTATTATTTTTAAATAGATTTTATATTCTTCCATTATTTCCTACTCTTTTATCATGATTATTCTTTATTTCATTCTTCATTCTTAACAGTTTTTAAGAGTTTACATCTGAAATTTCTATTACTATTTCTGAGAATTTAATTATGGAGAGATAATATTTTGATATTTTTTCTGTTTTTTCTTATTCATGGTAGCTTATTTTGTCATGTTTTCTGAATTTTGTTTTGTGAACTTGTGTTTAGAAGTTTTTATATGTGGAATTCTTTTAAAGGTTAAGATAAATACCTCTAGAGAGATGTTGAGATTGCTTCTGCCAAGGGCCATGGTCCTTTTTATACCCTGCTATAGAGTTGGGAGATCTTTGAAGGTCCAGGCATCACACAGGGTCTTCAGTTCCAACTTTATACCTTGACTGGGCCAAAGACCATTTTTCAGTCCCCAGAGTGATATATGTGTGTGTGTGTGAGTATGTATGTGTGTGTGTGTGTGTGTGTGTGTATTATTCCAAAGATCTTTGCTGAAATCTATTATTTTAATGTTGTCATATTTAGTCATACTAAGTCATGTCATACTTAGTTTCATCACATTGTACATTAATTAATAACTTCAATTTCTAGTTCTTTATACTATCAACTACAAATGTTAACTAATTAAGCAGTGTACATTAATTTTCACCAAGTCAGAAATGAGAAAACTTTCATTGGATTTCGGTCTTGAGTTACAGAGTATTAAAATGTAGTTGGCTGGGTGCCTGGGTGGCTCAGTCATTAAGCGTCTGCCTTCAGCTCAGGTCATGATCCCAGGGTCCTGGGATCAAGCCTCACATCGGGCTCTCTGCTCAGCGGGAAGCCTGCTTCTCCCTCCCCACTCCCCCTGCTTGTATTCCCTCTCTTGCTGTGTCTCTCTCTGTCAAGTAAATAAATAAAATATTTAAAAAATATATAGTTGGCTCATCATTGATATTTTTGAAAAGTGATTTCATAAAAAAAAGATTGCTCTTATTTCTTACCAAATGAATTTCTTTTTTAAAATTTTTTATTAACATATAATGTATTACCAAATGAATTTCTTAAAGACACAAATTAACTAGGACAAATCAACCAGGACTCTAATCATATAGTTATAGTACTGATTGTGAATAATTAGACTGAAAAATTATTAAAAATTAGATTGGTTGTATTAACCAAAATGTCTAAATCTTTGAGTCCATCTTTTGATGAAAAGGTGGAGATTTTTCCCTTGGATGGCATGTGTGAGTCAATTTCTTTAATGGGATCAAGACCAAGTCTTTAATGGGATCAAGACCAAGTTACCTAAACTCCAGGCAGCACTGTAAGCTACTCTATGGTGCAATTGATTAATCAAGGATAGTAAAGATGATCTGTTAGGTGTTTGATTTATATTACTAATTGTCAAGTGCTAATATATTCCATGTTAATGTTTTATCTTAAAGGAATTTCAGAAAGCAATAAACTGATTTAAGCACCATAGTGTTGAAAAATATTACCACATCTGTATTCTTGCTTCCTCGTCTTAACCAATTAATGACTGAAGAATTCTCAACAGACAAAAAGCAAGTAATTGCTTGATATTGTGCTTCTCATAAGCTCCATGACCAACATACTGATTTCTTTTCACTACAACAGGAGAAATATGGATAAGTGGGTGGTATTTTTAATGCTTACTTTCTAAGTAACTGCAATAGAATGATTTTATTTTTTCTCACAACTTGTTTGGTCAATCCTCAGCTGTGTAGCCAGTAAGATTAGTGAGAGTATTTTAAGACAGAAACTGGCAAGACTGCCAATTTAGTAGTAATAGCTGCTGGTCAGCTCCAAGTGATTGTTGCCAATGCTGAATGCCGCCCTAGTCACATCTTCTAATTTTGCACAAAAATCCACATAGGATTTTGTATGTAATCTCTCAATTTTTTTTTTAAAGATTTTATTTATTTATTTGAGAGAGAGAGAGTGAGAGACAGAGAGCATGAGACGGGGGAGGGTCAGAGGGAGAAGCAGACTCCCTGCCGAGCAGGGAGCCCGATGCGGGACTCGATCCCGGGACTCCAGGATCATGACCTGAGCCGAAGGCAGTCGCTTAACCAACTGAGCCACCCAGGCGCCCCTGTAATCTCTCAATTTTGAAATATTTACAACAATTTAAATTTTTTAAAAATCAAAACAAAGAATTACAGAGGGAACCGAAACCAAACAATGTTTTTGACTCTGTAACCCTCAAGTCAGTCTGTTGACCTCTGGTGTAGATGCATCATTTGACTTTTTATGCATTATTGGCCTTTTAATGGGAGATTGTGAGGAAATAAATTCCCACGGTTGTCTTATATTATTTCCTTCCTGAGCAGATATTTCTTTTGTTAATTTCATGGGCTGAATAAAACTAAATATAAAGCTTAATGGATATGTAGCAACTTGAAAAAATAAGGTAACTTTTTCACTAAAATAGACTCCTGATCTAAAACTTAGCAAAATTTACAAGCATAAAGGACATCTTTATTGTTCTAAATCAGGCCTTTAAGAATGATTTTCAGTAATAGGAGAATGACTCCATTCTTCATTTACAAGTGAATTAGCATAACAAAGCTGCTTAATGTGAGAGTTCACAAAGCTCTGATTAATACATTAATCCTTACATTTTACAATGGGACTTATTTTTGCAAATAATTTCTCTAAGAAACTCTCTCTAATCTCAGGTGTTTTGCTTTCAAAATATTAACTCTTCAGAAACTGCCATTTCACTGAGTAAAATATAAATTTTGAACTAAAGTATGGCATTCATTAAGAGGAATCCTGGTGTGAGAAGCACAAAGTCTTTCCTTCTCTTAAAGGGCCTGTGAATGATGCTTCAGTAAGATGTTTATGCTTACATTGCCTTTTCATTTTACAGACTGAACCAACTTTCTCTTGCTCAGCTCTTTGCTGGGCCAGTTCTTGAAACTCTTCTTTATAATTCCTACAGTTATCATTACAAAGTACTTAAAAAATTCAGTGAGACTTCATTAATTATGTGTGCACACATAAAATACTCAAAAGGCTTAAATCCAGGCAGATTAATGTGTGGTTCAAGATTCTGGCTTTTCTTTTTTTGCAATTTTCTTGACAACAGGGCTTGATTCAGAGTCCCAAGTATATAACCAATGTTGATGCCTTCACTTGCCGGGAAATCCAATCTGAATGCCAGGAAACCCAGTCTCAATTGTTGTCACTCTCTTTCTTTCCCGAGGGTCATAAAATAATTGAGGAAATTTGTCTCGATATGGGAGAACTCGGAAAAAGCTTCTGATCATTGGACCTTCAGTGATACCTCCTTTTTTTGAAACCTACATGGTAACTTATATATGGGTCACTTAAAAGACCACCACCATGGATGACAGGGGCCTCCTTTCTGGAAACACCTGTGCTTTGGGTCTAGCAGCCAATCGTCTCAGACCTAGCCATTTCTCTAGGATTCACTCAGGAGTTGGATCCACCAAACCCTATCTCCTCAGCTCTTACTTACCATGCCCTAAACCCCAATGCCCTTTACCATTATACTGAAGGGAGGCAGAGTTTGCCACTCCAGAAGATGTCTCTTTGGCATAAGGATTATCTTGAGCTGGTTATTTTTGAAAAACTGCAGACACAGGAGAAACTCTAAAAACTGAAAAGAAGTTACTATTTTGTAAAAAAACATTTACATTTATAAGGGAAATCTCTATTTGTAAGGGTATTTCCCTCTCTGTACCAGGAAAGAGAAGAATGATTAAATCTCTAGAAACTCTTACCAATAAAGAAGGCAAGGACTTGAACCCACATAACAACCTGACCCTTATTTATTGTACTTTTCCTGGTAACCTCCCATAACTGGCCTCCCCTTGAAGAGGAGAACAAAGACAAAAGAAATGTAGATAAAATTAAATTTCCTTATAACTAGCAGCCCACTGAGGAATACTTGAGACAGGCAAAGTATGCCATTCCTTAAAGAACTCACAATTATCTTAATGTTAATGATTTGCTAGAGGCAAAAAGCAACCTTAGATTGACATAACCAGACCACCAGGATCCTATAAGTCCTCTTTAACATGTGGAAATCTTTATAGAAAATTCCTTTGTCTTTCTCCCACCTCCCCAATTTAAAAGTATATAATCAATGGCTCTTCACAATCCCAGTGTGGCTCTTCCTGCCCAGGGGTCGGTCCTGTCCTGTCCCTGTGCTTTAATAAAAATACCTTTTTGCACCAAAAACGTCTCAAGAATTCTTTCTTGACCTTTAGCTCCTGGTTCACATCATATCACCCTCTTCACTCTATCCTCCCCCAGCATCTTTTGTCTTTAGCTGGAGATACCATTGAAAGTGGTAGATTGTGCCATTTTGGAAAGTTACTCAGTTTTCCCGGGTATCTCCCATGTTTACACAAGGTATACATGTTATTAAACTTCTGTTTGTTTTTCTCCTGTTAATCTGATTTTTATTAGTGGGGTGTCCCAGCCAAGGATCTAGAAAGGTAGAGGAAAATTATTCTTTCCCCTTCACAGTTTGGTAACCACAAAGGAACTTTCTGCAAAACCATACTGTCTGGAGCCTACAGATAGGATCCTGAAAACTGGCTGATGCTGGTGAAGGGTAAGAATTTTTTACCCGAGTCAGCTCTCCCTGATCTCTCTCTATAGTGACTGATTGAGAGAGAAAGGTAAAAATTTCTTGTCTCTTCCTTTTCAAATTTAGGTTAGCAGGAGAAAATATTTGTGTGAACCATTTCCTTGGATATAGTGACTCTGGTAAAAAGTTGTTAAGAGAATTCTTGTTTTCTATAGATCCTTTTTCTCCCAGAAATGGTCATTGTTTTCTTTTATTTCTGTCTTTTGCGCCATTTGTCATAAAGAAAAGAACCATAGGTCAGACGAAGTCTTCCTTTCATCTTGTTCTATGTCTTAAGAGTTTGGCTTTGTGACCGGTGAGAATATTTTCTCTGATCTCTGCCATCTCGAGGATGCATGTACTAGCATGCTTCTGATAGATAGCCAAAGAGGCTGTGGATCTGAGAAGCAGCATTGTCTTTGTCCAACTATGCCTGATGTCAGGGAAGCTTGCCATAAGTGTTCCTGTCCTTAAGGGGCCTTTGTCATATCAATCTTCATTGTTAGTGCTAGAAAAGTCCCATTCCAGTAGCACCTGCCTAGTTTAACAATTAGCAGGTCTGTGACTGGAAGTGTCTCACATTCTTGTGGGAAACCAGAGACACCATTTCACTACACCATTCTTACCACCTATGGCAATGAAAGTATTTACTTTTTAAAGCAAACTTCGAGAGTGAACTTGTTGGGTCTTATATTCCTCCTTCCCTTTCCTCGGTAAAATTTTATTTAATTCTGAATTCGTCAATTTGAGGAGTTACTAATTTTTACCTGGGTGTCTCACATCTATGCATGAAGAGTACATGTTAAACTTGTTTACTTTTCTGTTATTAATCTATCTTTTATTACAGGGGTCTTAGTTCAGAACTCAGAAGCATGGAAGGAAAATTAATTTTTCTCTTATGCTGAATAACCTTCATTTCCATCTCCATACACTCTCCAACCTTCTCCATCCTGTTCTTTGCCCTAGAGCTTGACCTCTATGGAAGACATAAGATGAGCTTGCTTGAACCCTGGACTGACTTCTATGGTTGCTATCACGTGGACTCCATTACATTTTGGCTTCCCATTAGATATGGCCGCTAGGAGGTTCTTATGGCCAATGCATATTAACTTATTTTTCATGACCTCAGCCTTTCCCTATTCAGCCATTTTCAACTTTTTTCTTGTACACATTCTCACCACCCCAAGGAAATTTAATGTATTTTTTTTAAAAGGAAGTACATGTTTATTGCTTTTTTAAAAATTATTATGTTATGTTAATCACCATACATTACATCATTAGATTTTGATGTAGTGTTCCATGATTCATTGTTCGTGTAAAACACCCAGTGCTCCATGCAGTATGTGCCCTCTTTAATACCTATCACTGGGCTAACCCATATCCCCAACGCCTCCCCTCTAGAACCCTTAGTTTGTTTCTCAGAGTCTATTGTCTCTCATGGTTTGTCTCCACCTCCAATTTCACCCCCTTAATTTTTTCCTTCCTGCTATCTTCTTTTTTTTTTTTAACATACAATGTATTATTTGTTTCAGAGGTACAGGTCTGTGATTTAACAGTTTTACACAATTCACAGTGTTCACCATAGCACATACCCTCCCCAATATCTATCACCCAGCCACCCCATCCCTCCCACCCCCCACCACTCCAGCAACCCTCAGTTTGTTTCCTGAGATTAAGAATTCCTCATATCAGTGAGATCACATGATACATGTCTTTCGCTGACTGACTTATTTTGCTCAGCATAATACCCTCCAATTCCATCCATGTCATTGCAAATGGCAAGATTTCATTCCTTTTGATGGCTACATAATATTCCATTGTATATATATACCACTTCTTCTTTATCTATTCATCCGTCGATGGAAATCTTGGCGCTTTCCATAGTTTGGCTATTGTGGACATTGCTGCTATAAACATCTGGATGCACATACCCCTTCAGATCCCTACATTTGTATCTTTGGGGTAAATACCCAGTAGTGCAATTGCTGGGTCATAGGGTAGCACTATTTTCAACTTTTGAGGACCCTCCATACTGTTTTCCAGAGTGGCTGAACCAGCTTGCATTCCCACCAACAGTGTAGGAGGATTCCCCTTTCTCCACATCCCCACCAATATCTGTCATTTCCTGACTTGTTAATTTTAGCCATTCTGATTGATGTGAGGTGGTACCTCATTGAGATTTTGATTTGGATTTCCCTGATGTTGAGTGATGTTGAGCACTTTTTCATGTGTTTGTTGGCCATTTGGATGTCTTCTTTGGAAAAATGGCTGTGCACGTCTTCTGCCCATTTCTTGATTAGATCATTTGCTCTTTGGGTGTTGAGTTTAAGAAGTTCTTTATAGATTTTGGATACTAGCCCTTTATCTGATATGTCATTTGCAAATTTTGTCTTTTGGTTTTCTTGACTGTTCCTTTTGCTGTGCAAAAGCTTTTTATCTTGATGAAGTCCCAATAGTTCATTTTTGCCCTTGCTTCCCTTGCCTTTGGCGATGTTTCTAGGAAGAAGTTTTTGCGACTGAGGTCAAAGAGGTTGCTGCCTGTGTTCTCCTTTAGGATTTTGAAGGACTCCTGTTTCACATTTAGGTCTTTCAACCATTTTGAGTCTATTTTTGTGTGTGGTGTAAGGAAATGGTCCAGTTTCATTCTTCTGCATGTGGCTGTCCAATTTTCCCAACACCATTTGTTGAAGAGACTGTCTTTTTTCCACTGGACATTCTTTCCTGCTTTGCCAAGGATTAGTTGACCATAGAATTGAAGGTCCATTTCTGGGCTCTCTATTCTGTTCCATTGATCTATGTGTCTGTTTTTGTGCCAGTACCATACTGTCTTGATGATGACAGCTTTGTAATAGAGCTGGAAGTCCGGAATTGTGATGCCACCAGCTTTGCTTTTCTTTTTCAACATTCCTCTGGCTATTCAGGGTCTTTTCTGGTTCCATACAAATTTTAGGATTATTTGTTCCATTTCTTTGAAAAAAGTGGATGGTATTTTGATAGGGATTGCATTGAATGTGTAGATTGCTCTAGGTAGCATTGACATCTTCACAATATTTGTTCTTCCAATCCATGAGCATGGAACGTTTTTCCATTTCTTTCTGTCTTCCTCAATTTCTTTCATGAGTATTTTATAGTTTTCTGAGTACAGATCCTTTGCCTCTTTGGTTAGATTTATTGCTAGGTATCTTATGGTTTTGGGTGCAATTGTAAATGGAATCGACTCCTTAATTTCTCTTTCTTCTGTCTTGTTGTTGGTGTATAGGAATGCCACTGATTTCTGTGCATTGATTTTATATCCTTCCACTTTACTGAATTCCTGTATGAGTTCTAGCAGTTTTGGGGTGGAGTCTTTGGGGTTTTCCACATAAAGTATCATATCATCTGCAAAGAGTGAGAGTTTGACTTCTTCTTTGCCGATTTGGATGCCTTTGATTTCTTTTTGCTGTCTGATTGCTGTGGCTAGGACTTCTAATACTATGTTGAATAGCAGTGGTGATAGTGGACATCCCTGCCACATTCCTGACCTTAGGGGGAAAGCTCTCAGTTTTTCCCCATTGAAAATGATATTTGCTGTGGGTTTTTCACAGATGGCTTTTATGATATTGAGGTATGTACCCTCTATGACTATACTCTGAAGAGTTTTGATCAAGAAAGGATGCTGTACTTTGTCAAATGCTTTTTCTGCATCTGTTGAGAGGATCATATGGTTCTTAACAAAAGCAAAGAAACACATTGACAACAATACAGTAATAGTGGGGAACTTTAACACCCCCCTCACTGAAATGGACAGATCATCTAAGCAAAAGATCAACAAGGAAATAAAGACTTTAAGTGACATACTGGACCAAATGGACTTCACAGATATATTCAGAACATTCCATCCCAAAGCAACAGAATACACTTTCTTCTCTAGTGCCCATGGAACATTCTCCAGAATAGATCACATCCTAGGTCACAAATCAGGTCTCAACTGGTACCAAAAGATTGGGATCATTCCCTGCCTATTTTCAGACCACAATGCTTTGAAACTAGAACTCAGTCACAAGAGGAAATTCGGAAAGAACTCAATACATGGAGGCTAAAGAGCATCCTACTAAATAATGAATGGGTCAACTAGAAAATTAAAGAAGAATTTAAAAAATCCATGGAAACCAATGAAAATGAAAACACAACTGTTCAAAATCTTTGGGATGCAGCAAGGGCAGTCCTAAGAGGAAAGTATATAGCAATACAAGCCTTTCTCAAGAAACAAGAAAGGCCTCAAGTACACAACCTAACCCTACACCTAAAGGAGCTGGAGAAAGAACAACAAATAAAGCCTAAACCCAGCAGGAGAAGAGAAATAATAAAGATCAGAGCAGAAATCAATGAAATAGAAACCAAAAGAACAGTAGAACAGATCAACGAAACTAGGAGCTGGTTCTTTGAAAGAATTAATAAGATTGATAAACCCCTGGCCAGACTTATCAAAAAGAAAAGAGAAAGGACCCAAATCAACAAAATCATGAATGAAAGAGATCACAACCAACACCAAAGAAATACAAACAATTATAAGAACATATTATGAGCAACTCTATGCCAGCAAATTAGATAACCTGGAAGAAATGGATGCATTCTTAGAGATGTATAAACTACCAAAATTGAACCAGGAAGAAATAGAAAACCTGAGCAGATCTATAACCACTAAGGAAATTGAAGCAGTCATCAAAAATCTCCCAACAAACAAAAGCCCAGGGCCAGATGGCTTCCCAGGGAATTCTACCAAACATTTCAAGAAGAATTAATACCTATTCTTCTGAAACTGTTCCAAAAAATAGAAATGGAAGGAAAACTTCCAAACTTGTTTTATGTGGCCACCATTACCTTGATCCCCAAACCAGACAAAGACCCCATCAAAAAGGAGAATTATAGACCAATATCCCTGATGAACATGGATGCAAAAATTCTCACCAAAATACTAGCCAATAGGGTCCAACAGTACATTAAAAGGATTATTCACCATGACCAAGTGGGATTTATCCCTGTGCTGCAAGGTTGGTTCAACATCTGCAAATCAATCAATGTGATATAATACATTAATAAAAGAAAGAAATTTAATGTGATTTAAATTTAAATTTTCCCTTTTCTAGAGTCTCAGTTCCAATTATGAGAAACTGAATTTCAGTGATCATTTCATTCCAGTTGTGGTGATGGGTCTCCCCCATTGTTTCCCCAGGGTGCTTCAGTATCCTTTGTTAATTTCCACCCCCACCCCCAAACATATCATTAGGTACCATCTTGACACAGACCTGAGTTATTTATTTATATCATGTTATTGAGTCTTAAAAAAGGGGTATTCTGCACACCTTTGGATAGTTACCCAGGACCCTGTGAGATTATATTTCTGACCTTTACATTAGGGATGGTGGTACAGTGGCCTACATTCAGAATAATATTTGTAAAACATGTCTTATCAGGAAATTCCTCTATTTTAAATCCTTTGAAGTATTCATCCCCATTTGGGCAGGATTACATTCAAAATCACTTCCTTTATACCAACAACTCCATAGTCTGGTCACTGCCTACCACTCTAGGCTTATTTTGAAATATATTTATATTAGATATACTGAACTACATCAAATTTACGATCTTAAGTGTCTCAGAACATATTACCATTCCCACATAATGTACTTTCATATTTCCCTTCCCATATCTCCTGCCTAAATAATTTCTTCTAATCCTTCAAAGGTGAACTCAATCATCATTTGTCCAACAAGGCTTCCTCTGCCCTCCCTCCCATCACATCTGTTTTTTTTTTTTTTTTTCCCATTTACTCGGAAAGGATCCTGTGTAAATGGCTATTACAGCACCTATTACACTATTTGTTTCTTTTGGTTTATTACCAAATTCTCAGTAGTTCCTTGCATTTGGAGATTTCCTCTTATTTGAATTATCTGTGCTTAGCACAGTAGCTGTCATACAGGAATAGTCTAATAGTTGTTAAATAAATGAACAAATGGGAAAAGGGGACTAGTATGTTGTTTAAAACTCCGAATATATGAAAATAGACCAATCTTCCTTCATGAATTTCATAAATGGAGATCTATCTCAGGGTTTCTGATTTTTTCTTTGTCCTATTATGTCCAGATTTCTCAGAAGTCAAGTACAAGCATATTGTGTTACAAAGCACTGACTTAGTCATGAAAGATTTTATCTTGATTTCTCACCTCTTTCCTACCTACTGAATTAGGCTGACAACTTAAATGTAAACTAAAAATAATTTCTACCTTTACCTTGTAAAGCTCAAAGTCTTGTTACAGATAAGCCTCCTTAGGAATGGAATGTGATGCTGACTTTGATGGACTAAAGAATGCTCTCATAAACACCAGTTTTGAGAGGGAAAGGGAAGCAAGAGTAAGAGTGAGGTAAGGTTAATTGTGTCACGGTAGCAGTGATGGATTCCATCTTTCTCACAGAGAGTTCTGAAACTAGGGCAGCCCTTCAGAGAATCTCAAATCTGGGTGAGGGACTCAGTTCTTTGGACTCCTACACCTGCCCTGGGGAGGGAGTGTTATGTGGGTGAGGAAGCTTCCTTTGATGGAAAACAGTTTCCACAATGGCATGTGGCTGTGAGCTATCAGCAGTAAATTTTTCCAGCAGTCAAGGGATAGGGTACCTCAATCCTAAAAGATTTGGATGATGAACCACAATATCAACTACAAACTACCTCTTGTGATGCTTGGATCCACCTGCTTCATAGTAAGTTCCCCCATCTGCGAGCAGTTACTCCAAGATTTTGATTGATTTCTTGTCCTGAGAAAAGTAAAAAATAGGAAGATCAGTAAGATGAACTATAGCTCATGCTGCTCTCAAGTTTAGAAGTGGTTTTTATCTTCTCTCTCTTCTATATCCCATTCTAGACTCCCCTCCCCTTGACTAGAACCTATGCCAATTTGAGTTTACCTGGTGGGCCACCAAGACCCTCATCTCTGAGGAATCTCAGCTCCTGTAGAGTGCCATTCCTCAGGTGGGGTTAAACATATTTTGTTTTCTTCAAAAATTTTAACAAATAAAATGTTAAAGGGTTGAAATATACCCTCCCTCAACTCATTCTCTTCCTTCTTTTCCAAGACTACTCACCACCCTCAAGTGAAGATCTCACAATCTCTTGCATATTTTTCATTCCATCTTTTTATGATTACCTGTTTGACATAGATACTCACATAACATGAAGCAAATTAGTACCCAGTATAAGTGTGCACATCAGTAAGCAAAAAGGCAAACGACTTTATAGGAAAAGAGGGAGGACAAAGGAAATTCACAGAAAAATTAATCCAAATTGACAATAAACCAATAAATAAAAACACTTAAATGAAATAATCAGGGGTTACATGTTATGTAATTTCATTTTGTATCTATCAGTACTATGAATACTTCTCCTTTTCTCATGGATACATTTGGACTGTGAATTAACCATACCTGAACTTTCTCTCTCACTCTTGCAATAAAGAAACCTCATTTCTTTGAGCAAAATCATTGTGTTTTTCCTCTCTTCTTGATATTTTGTAAAGTCATTTTATTTCATAGGGTTTTGTTTTTTTCTTTTTCCATTGCATCTATATCTATGAATAATTCATAAAAATATTTTAAATTATTGTACCATGTAGGTACACATGTTGATATAAAATTAGTTCATATCTTTTTAAAACTAGTAGTTGTATACATTAATCATTTTTTACTGTAGGATGATAACAAAACTAGCACTTGTTTAATTTTTTTCTCTCTTGTGCTTTGAGAACTAATTTATTGCTCACCATTTGGCGTAATGTTATTCCTAGTAAATATATCTTTATTGCCTATTTATTTGAAATAGGGCACATAAACAAAACAACAAAAAAATTATGGTGAGCACAGAAAGTGTCTAAATGGAATTGAGAGTCCAGAGGTATGCACTGTCTGTAGTAGAAATCGCTTTTGGTCTTTTTTCAAGAGTCATTATATCTTAAGATCCTGGAGAAAATTTAGTTAGTTATAAAGCATCTAGCAAGTTGAGTATGAATTGCTTTTGTATCACTATCTCTCTGAATTTTATTTTTATTTTTATTTATTTTTATTTTTTAAAGATTTTATTTATTTATTTGAGAGAGAGAGAATGAGAGAGAGCACATGAGAGGGGGGAGGGTCAGAGGGAGAAGCAGACTCCCCGCCGAGCAGGGAGTCCGATGCGGGACTCGATCCAGGGCCTCCAGGATCATGACCTGAGCCGAAGGCAGTCGCTTAACCAACTGAGCCACCCAGGCACCCAACTGAGCCACCCAGGCACCCTCTCTGAATTTTACATGATTCAATTTATCTATGATCAGTACATTTACAAGAAATAGACTCTGACCTTAGAAATCCCACTTTCACCTTTGCAAGCAAGCCAGCACCACCACTAGATTTGCATTATTAGTTTTAGCAATGTGTAGGGCTTTGCTTTCTGTTCTGCCACCCCCATATTAACATCAGAAGACTTACCTTTGTCTTAATAATCCAACCTCTCAGCCTCATCTCTTAGAATACCAATCTTTATTCAACTAACTCCATAGTCTTGTAAAATTCTTCTGGGATGGCCCCATCACTGCCTGATTGTATAAATTAAGATGATAGTATTTTTTAACCCCATTAAATCAATAAATGTTAAAATGCAAAATGTCAAATGGGAAACAGAATTAACTAAATTTGGGTATAGGGTGCCTGGATGGCTCAGTCGGTTAAGCGTCTGCCTTCGGCACAAGTCATGATCCCAGAGTTCTGGGATTGAGTCCCATGTTGGGTTCCCTGCTCAGTGGGGAGTCTGCTTCTCTGCCCCTCCCCTGGCTCATGCTCTCTCTCCCACTGTTTCTCTCAAATAAATAAATAAAATCTTTAAAAAAAATAAAGTTGGGGATGGAGGAGAAAGAACACCAAACTACAGCAAAAAGCAAAAGTTTTTGGAATTAGCTTAATCCTAATTTTTAGAGTTAGTTGATTCACTGTCATGATAAATGACATACAATAAAACAGTAGCGTTAGTACTTAAAGTGTTTTTTCACATTAATGATGGAAATTTCTTAACTTCCTCAGATCTTTGACTATTTAGTATCTCTTAACAGAATCACAATTCCATCTGAAATACAGTTTTTCTTGTGTTTTTTCTTAAGAAATTGTGCTTAAGTTTCTGTTTATTTTAAATTAACATTATGAGCAATTTCAGTTTTTCTTTTAATCCAATAGTTTAGGCTGCTGATCTCATGATGTGAGAAAGTTTCATCAAATCTCTTTGGTTTCTAAAGAAAAATAGTTATAAATTTTCCTTTTTTTGCTTGTATTAATAAAATATTTATGAAACTGTATGCATATTATAAGCCAGGTTTTTGTTTAGCCTGTAAATTAACCCCTTTGAATTTATATTTTGTAAGTAAGAGCTGGTATTCAAAGAGATTACATAACTTGCTCAAATTCGTAAAACTAAGTAGTAACAGTTTCAGAATTGAAACCCAGGTCCGTCTCCAAAATTCACAGTCTTTGGACTATTCCATACTACATCGGCACAATTACGTATACTCCAAAGTAGATAGTTAGTATGTGGTCAATGCACTACAATGGCAAAATTTTCTCTTGCCATTTGATAAATTCCACATTGAATTCCATAGAGACTCAGAAAGAAAAAAACTGAACAGCTGAGGTTATGACCCTTAACAGGCACCAGAAATGGTCCCTATACATTCATTATCACCAGCATCGTTCTTTTCCTTCCCCTACACTGGTGATGGAGGAGTTTCCATGAGCCAGAAATGCTATCTTTGTAAGACACCAATTTCCATTCCTGAGAACGGTAAAGGGGACAAGAAACTGACAAGGAAGAGGTATGCATGGCTGAATAGAAATAGTTTTCTAGAGTGACACCTTCAATTGTATCTTCTTTCCAAAGCCAGTTGATTTTTCTATTTAATTCTTTGTTGATTTTGTCTTGCTTTATTTCTATGTCATTTGGCCTTTTCCCTGCCATGAAGAATGGCATTACAGTCTTGCTCTCTTCTCTCTGTGGGTTGCAAAATACCTGCATGGAACCTTTAATTACCCTCACACCAGCATCTCTTCCCTCATCCCTGGTGGCCAGCTCTCTTCATCAGATGACCGGCTATTTAACATGAAGTATTCATCAATGACTGGACTGTTCAGGAATGGGACTCATAAAGCAAAATATGGAAACTAATAGAAGGACATTGATTCTCTGTCCCATCCAAAGATAGGCCACAAATTAAGTAATAAAGCACACACTGCTGCTCATGACGTTTCATTTCTGTGGAGCTGAAGTTAGCAATGCATAACCCACAGGCAGATGCATTAATCTCACAAACGATCTCGATAGGAAGCCATATGTTGACAGCTTGATCTTTCTTGCTATTCTAATATGCCTGTTACACAAACTTGTATTTCCAATAAACTAAGCCAAAAGGTGACAAAGGGAATTAACTGAAACTTGCAGTTTTGCACAAAGCGAGTCTTTATTCCATTCTGTTTCACTGCATCTAAGTGCCAGCTTGGCCTCTCCAAATTCTACCCCTAAATAATTCCATCTACGGGTATAACAATGAAGTGCAGTAGCTCTTAAAATTTGCCTCTGTCGAACCAGCATTTCTTCTTATACTTTGGCACTGAGAAATGTGAATCTCAGGGAGGAACTCTCTAGATCGTCAAAGAAACAGTGATGGTTGTGCATTCTCACAAGATAGCAATGATTTTCCCAGTCAGATGAAGGAAGAGTTTCAGGTGGACAGCCTTTCAAGCAGAGAAAAAAAATATATAAATATATATATTTGTATCTAGTGGCCTGATAAAACAGTGTGTGTTGGCAGAATGACAAATATTTCAAGATGAGAGCAGCTTTGGGAATCTGAAAAATAAGTATCTAAAAATCTATGCAGGGGCTATACGATGAAGTGGACTTTTTTTTTGCTCTGCTCATCGGAGTGAAATCTATCCTGTAAAAGATGGGGGAGATGCTGAATATTTTTAAGCCAGGAAGTGGATTGGCAAGCTTTACTAATCTGGATCCTGGAAGCAGTTTGCCTGGATTCCACTGCCGGATCTTTCCCAGTGTGACCCAAGGGAAGCTGTTTAACGTCTCTGTTAAATTTATCAGTTTTCTCGTCTGTTAAATAAGAAAAATACCACATATGGTGATTGTGAGGATTAAATTTATTGCATTAAAATATTTAAAGTGCTCTGAGAAGTCCTGGCATTAAGTAAGTGCTATATACATTTTTGTAATAATTATTATTTATCATTTGAGTCACTCAACACTTTATTAACCCTTTTCCACATGCAAGACACTGTAATATTCAACCCTTAAGAATAAAAAGATGAGCAAGACAAATGTGTGTCCTCTGAGAGCTTCAGATTTAAAAATTGTACAGTGACAACCCTTAGAATAGAAGCAAATACCACAGCTGCCTGGGCTGAGGCAGAAGTTATTTTTCCTAGGTGGAGAAGTAAAATGTCCTCTTTAACTGAGTCTTACAAATAAATAGAAGTTTCCCAGAGAGACAAGTGGGTAAGAGAAGAATATCAATGTAAAAAGTGGCATGGTGTCCTAGAAGAACTTCTGTTTGATGTTCTGCAAACTGAGTAATGTGGTGCTAGTTCAGTGGGTATGGTGGTGCTTATCTTTAGGCTCTGATGAATCTTTAAAGATTTTAGTAAGGCCATGTCAAAGCCATGGACTGCTTTAGGCATTCGTTATTTTTTTTTCATCTGATAATTGAAGAATATATCTATAATTCAAATAAAACTGCAGAATATCATCAAGTGTGTATTTAGTTAGAAATATCTAGGAAGAATTATTCAAATAATAAGACTATCTCAGCTATATTCAGAGGAGCCATGATGATTAAGTTTCTAAAAAGAATCACCTTTTTTATTCAATTTTAATTTTATGCAAAGGAAGAAAGAAAAGGAAAAAAGAGTAAGAAAGAGGGAGAGAAAAAAGAGGAAGGAAGTGAAAGGGAGAGAGGGAGAGTGGTAAGAAACAAGGGAAGAGGATAAAAGAAAAAATCAAAATGGGTTTTATAAATAAAGTTGAAGAAAATTAGAAATTATAGAATAAAAACTGATGTAAGAATGAATATTCACTTGCAAAACTGTGACAGTGCAACATTTTAGTGCAATGAGCAGGATACCCAAAGACGTTTCTGAAACAATAGTTCTTTAGTACAGTTAATCCTCTGATTTAGTTTCTTTTTATATAAGGAAAACCTTGATAGACATAAGTAACATAAGAATAATAGATTTTTTTGTCACCTGTAACTCTCACTTGGAAAGACATAAGCAGAATCTACTACCCAGCCACTGAAAGAGCTAAAATGGACATTTTTGTCTGTTAAAGATAAAAAGCAAACTGATGAAATAGCTCTCCAATACTGCCACCATTGCCCCATTCCAAAGATTAGACCCACCACAGGAAGCGATCATTTCCTTGTTAAGTTCTTCAATTTTTGGCAATCTTTTCCTTCTCCTCCTCCTTATCCTCCTTCATCATTAACCTCTACAGGTAACTTTGTGTAACCCTTGATGGAATATTCAAAATGGAAGCGTCAAAGTGCAACCATGCAGTATTTCTGAGGGGACCCATCTGACACAACTAATCAAGAGGCTTTGGTCCATAGGCTGAGTAATATTTTCAACCAGTCATTGTACAGAAAAGAAATACTCTGCTGAAAAGCTGTTTAAAATGATAGTGCATGGGGGGCAGAGCAAGATGGCGGAGGAGTAGGAGACCTGGATTTCGTATCCTCTCAGGAATTCAGCTGGATAGGGATCAAACCATTCTGAACACCTACAAACTCAACAGGAGATCGAAGAAAAGAAGAGCAACAACTCTCTCATCAGAAAAGCGACCACTTTCTGGAAGGTAGGACGTGCGGAGAAGTGAATCCGAGGCGATATTCGGGAGGATAGACGGCGGGGGAGGGGCCTCCGGCGGCCGCTTCTGGCAAGTGATAGAGCCGCGGAGCACAAAATCGGAACTTTTAAAAGTCTGCTCCGCCGAGGGACGTCACTCTGGTGGCTAAGTGGGGGGTGGAACCCTCATGGGACAGTGTGGTCTCAGGACCCTTGGGGTCACAGAAAGACCGGGGGTGCCTGAGTGTGGCAGAGCTCCCAGGTAATGGAGCAGGGAAGCCGGCTGCAGAGACAGAGCTGAGGAGCGGGCTCTCAGCTCAGGGTTGCCATAAACTGTGATCCACAGCACAGTCGGGCCACTGCTCCTCCAGCAGGGACCCAACAAGCGGCAGATCCGGGGAGACTCACCTTCCTCCCCCGGGAGGAGCCGCGCGGGAGTGCGCCGCAGGGATCTGCTGGGTTTGGAGACTCCACCCGGGGTCGGGTGCCAGAGATAGAAACGTGCAGTCACAGGCTGGGTGAGCACGGAGTGCGGCCGGAGACCGGGGAGATGGGAGTGACTGACTGCTTTTCTCTGGGGCGCACTGAGAAGTGGGGCCCCAAGTTCTCGGCTCCTCCGGGGCAGAGATTGGGAGGCCGCCATTTTCACTCTCCGCCTCCAAAGCTGTACGGAAAGCTTGCAGGGAACAAAAGCTCTGGAGAGCAACCCGAGCAGATTACTTAGCCCGGACTGGGCAAGGGAGGGGCAATTCTGCCTCCAGCAAAGACATTTGGAAACCACGGCAACAGGCCCCTCCCCAGAAGATCAGCGAGAACAGCCAGCCAAGACCAAGTTTACCAATCAATGAGAACGGCAGAACTCCAGAGCTAGGGGAATACTGCACATAGAATTCATGGCTTTTTTACCATGATTCTTTAGTTGTTCAAAGTTAATTTTTTTTTTAACTGTCTTTTTTTCTTTTCTTTTTCTTTTTTTAATTTTTCTTTTTCCCTTTTTCAACAACATCTTATCAATCCCTTTTTTAAAAAACATTTTTATTTTTCATTTTTAGAGTCATATTCTATCCCTTCATAGTAGTTACCCATATTTTTGGCATATATATATAAGTTGTTCTCTCTTTAAAATTTTGAAATAGTTTCTTCTAAAAGATCAAAATATACCCTAAATCTCTAGTATATTGTTTTTTCTACTCCCCTGCCTGATCACATTCTCTCCATTTTTTTTCTTTTTTTCTTTTTTTAAATCCTCTTCTTTCTTTATTCAAACAACTTCTTATCAATTCCTTTTATAAAATTTTTTATAATTTCTATCTTTACAGTCATATTCCATCCCTTCATCATATCAACCCTTATTTTTGTACATATATAAGTTTTTCTTTCTTTAAAATTTTGGGAGGCACTTTCTTCTAACAGACCAAAATATACCCCAAATCTAGTGTGTGGCACTGATCTATATACCAGCCTGATCATATTTGATCACATTCTGGTTTTTGTTGTTGTTGTTGTTTTGTTTTGTTTGTTTTTGTTTGTTTTTATCTTTATCTTTTTCTTTTTTTTCTTTTTCTTTTTTCTCTCTTTCCCTTTCTTTTCCAAATGCTTCAGGTCTTTTCTGATTTGTTTAGAGTATATTTTCTGGGGACGTTGTTACTCTGCTAGCATTTTGTTCTCTCATTAATCTATTCTCCTCTGCACAAAATGACAAGATGGAAAAAATCACCTCAACAAAAAGAACAAGAGGTAGTACCGACTGCCAGGGACCTACTCAATACGGACATTAGTACAATGTCAGATCTAGAGTTCAGAATCATCACTCTAAAGATACTAGCTGGGCTTGAAAAAAAGCATGGAAGTTATTAGAGAAACCCTTTCTGGAGAAGTAAAAGAACTAAAATCTAACCAAGTAGAAATCAAAAAGGCTATTAATGAGGTGCAATCAAATATGGGGGCACTACTGCTAGGATAAATGAGGCAGAAGAGAGAATCAGTGATATAGAAGACCAAATGATGGAAAATAAAGAAGCTGAGAAAAAGAGAGATAAACAACTACTGGATCATGAGGGCAGAATTCAAGAGATAAGCGATACCATAAGACGAAACAACGTTAGAATAATTGGGATCCCAGAAGAAGAAGAAAGAGAGAGGGGGGCAGAAGGTATAATGGAGCAAATTATAGCAGAGAACTTCCCTAATTTGGGGAAGGAAAAAGGCATGAAAATCCAGGAAGCACATAGAACCCCTCTTAAAATCAATAAAAATAGGTCAACACCCCGACATCTAATAGTAAAACTTAAGAGTCTCAGAGACAAAGAGAAAATCCTGAAAGCAGCTCGGGAGAAGAGATATGTAACCTACAAGGGTAGAAACATTAGATTGGCAACAGACCTATCCACAGAGACCTAGCAGGCCAGAAACGACTGGCAGGATATATTCAGAGCACTAAATGAGAAAAATATGCAGCCAAGAATACTAGATCCAGCTAGGCTGTCATTGAAAATTGAAGGAGATATAAAAAGCTTTCAGGACAAACAAAAACTAAAGGAATTTGCAAACACAAAACCAGCCCTACAAGAAATCTTGAAAGGGGTCCTCTAAGCAAAGAGAGACCCTAAAAGCAACATAGACCAGAAAGGAACACAGACAATATACAGTAACAGTCACCTTACAGGCAATACAATGGCACTAAATTCCTATCTTTCAATAGTTACCCGGAATGTAAATGGGCTCAATGCCCCAATCAAAAGACACAGGCTATCAGACTGGATTAAAAAACAAGACCCATCAATATGCTGTCTGCAAGAGACTCATTTTAGAACCAAAGACACCCCCAGATTGAAAGTGAGGGGGTGGAAAACCATTTACCATGCTAATGGACACCAAAGAAAGCTGGGGTGGCAATCCTTATATCAGACATAATAGATTTTAAACCAAAGACTGTAATAAGAGATGAGGAAGGACACTATATCCTACTTAAAGGATCTATCCAACAAGAAGATCTAACAATTGTAAATATCTATGCCCCTAACATGGGAGCAGCCAATTATATAAGGCAATTAATAACAAAAGCAAAGAAACACATCGACAACAATACAATAATAGTGGGGGACTTTAACACCCTTCTCACTGAAATGGACAGATCATCTAAGCAAAAGATCAACAAGGAAATAAAGACTTTACATGACACACTGGACCAAATGGACTTCACAGACCTATTCAGAACATTCCATCCCAAAGCAACGGAATACACATTCTTCTCTAGTCCCCATGGAACATTCTCCAGAATAGATCACATCCTAGGTCATAAATCAGGTCTCAACTCGTACCAAAAGATTGGGATCATTCCCTGCTTATTTTCAGACCACAATGCTTTGAAACTAGAACTCAATCACAAGAGGAAAGTCGGAAAGAACTCAAATACATAGAGGCTAAAGAGCATCCTACTGAAGAATGAATGGGTCAACCAGGAAATTAAAGAAGAATTAAAAAAATTCATGGAAACCAATGAAAATGAAAACACAACAATTCAAAATCTTTGGGATGCAGCAAAGGCAGTCCTAAGAGGAAAGTATATAGCAATACAAGCCTTTCTCAAGAAACAAGAAAGGTCTCAAGTACACAACCTAACCCTACACCTAAAGGAACTGGAGAAAGAACAGCAAATAAAGCCTAAACCCAGCAGGAGAAGAGAAATACTAAAGATCAGAGCAGAAATCAATGATATAGAAACTAAAAGAACAGTAGAACAGATCAACGAAACTAGGAGCTGGTTCTTTGAAAGAATTAATAAGATTGATAAACCCCTGGCTAGACTTATCAAAAAGAAAAGAGAAAGGACCCAAATCAACAAAATCACGAATGAAAGAGGAGAGATCACAACCAACACCAAAGAAATACAAACAATTATAAGAACATATTATGAGCAACCCTATGATAGCAAATTAGATAACCTGGAAGAAATGGATGCATTCCTAGAGATGTATCAACTACCAAAACTGAACCAGGAAGAAATAAAAAACCTGAACAGACCTATAACTCCCACTAAGGAAATTGAAGCAGTCATCAAAAATCTCCCAACAAACAAAAGCCCAGGGCCAGATGGCTTCCCAGGGAATTCTACCAAACATTTCAAGAAGAATTAATACCTATTCTTCTGAAACTGTTCCAAAAAATAGAAATGGAAGGAAAACTTCCAAACTCATTTTATGAGGCCAGCATTACCTTGATCCCAAAACCAGACAAAGACCCCATCAAAAAGGAGAATTACAGACCAATATCCCTGATGAACATGGATGCAAAAATTCTCACCAAAATACTAGCCAATAGGATCCAACAGTACATTAAAAGGATTATTCACCATGACCAAATGGGATTTATCCCTGGGCTGCAAGGTTGGTTCAACATCCGCAAATCAATCAATGTGATACAATACATTAACAAAAGAAAGAACAAGAATCATATGATCCTCTCAATAGATGCAGAAAAAGCTTTTGACAAAGTACAGCATCCTTTCTTGATCAAAACTCTTCAGAGTATAGGCATAGAGGGTACATACCTCAATATCATAAAAGCCATCTATGAAAAACCTACAGTGAATATTATTCTCAATGGGGAAAATCTGAGAGCTTTCCCCCTAAGGTCAGGAATGCGGCAGGGATGTCCACTATCACCACTGCCATTCAACATAGTATTGGAAGTCCTAGCCACAGCAATCAGACAACAAAAAGAAATCAAAGGCATCCAAATCGGCAAAGAAGAAGTCAAACTCTCACTCTTTGCAGATGATATGATACTTTATGTGGAAAACCCCAAAGACTCCACCTCAAAACTGCTAGAACTCATACAGGAATTCAGTAAAGTGGAAGGATATAAAATCAATGCACAGAAATCAGTGGCATTCCTATACACCAACAACAAGACAGAAGAAAGAGAAATTAAGGAGTCGATCCCATTTACAATTGCACCCATAACCATAAGATACCTAGCAATAAATCTAACCAAAGAGACAAAGGATCTGTACTCAGAAAACTATAAAATACTCATGAAAGAAATTGAGGAAGACACAAAGAAATGGAAAAACGTTCCATGCTCATGGATTGGAAGAACAAATATTGTGAAGATGTCAATGCTACCTAGAGCAATCTACACATTCAATGCAATCCCCATCAAAATACCATCCACTTTTTTCAAAGAAATGGAACAAATAATCCTAAAATTTGTATGGAACCAGAAAAGACCCTGAATAGCCAGAGGAATGTTGAAAAAGAAAAGCAAAGCTGGCGGCATCACAATTCCGGACTTCCAGCTCTATTACAAAGATGTCATCATCAAGACAGCATGGTATTGGCACAAAAACAGAAACATAGATCAGTGGAACAGAATAGAGAGCCCAGAAATGGACCCTCAACTCTATGGTCAACTTATCTTTGACAAAGCAGGATAGAATGTCCAGTGGAAAAAAGACAGTCTCTTCAACAAATGGTGTTGGGAAAATTGGACAGCCACATGCAGAAGAATGAAACTGGACCATTTCCTTACACCACACACAAAAATAGACTCCAAATGGTTGAAAGACCTCAATGTGAGACAGGAGTCCATCAAAATCCTAAAGGAGAACACAGGCAGCAACCTCTTTGACTTCAGCTGAAGCAACTTCTTCCTAGAAACATCACCAAAGGCAAGGGAAGCAAGGGCAAAAGTGAACTATTGGGACTTCATCAAGATAAAAAGCTTTTGTAAAGCAAAGGAAACATCAACAAAACCAAAAGACAACCGACAGAATGGGAGAAGATATTTGCAAATGACATATCAGATAAAGGGCTAGTATCCAAAATCTATAAAGAACTCATCAAACTCAACACCCAAAGAACATAGAATCCAATCAAGAAATGGGCAGAAGACGTGAACAGACATTTTTCCAAAGGAGACATCCAAATGTCCAACAGACACATGAAAAAGTGCTCAATATCGCTCGGCATCAGGGAAATCCAAATCAAAACCTCAATGAGATACCACCTCACACCAGTCAGAATGGCTAAAATTAACAAGTCAGGAAACGACAGATGTTGGCGGGGATGTGGAGAAAGGGGAACCCTCCTACACTGTTGGTGGGAATGCAAGCTGGTTCAGCCACTCTGGAAAACAGTATGGAGGTTCCTCAAAAAGTTGAAAATTGAGCTACCATATGATCCAGCAATTGCACTACTGGGTATTTACCCCAAAGATACAAAAGTAGGGATCCGAAAGGGTACGTGCACCCCGATGTTTATAGCAGCAATGTCCACAATAGCCAAACTGTGGAAAGCGCCAAGATGTCCATCAACAGATGAATGGATAAAGAAGAAGTGGTATATATATACAATGGAATATTATGCAGCCATCAAAAGGAATGAGATCTTGCCATTTGCAACGACGTGGATGGAACTGGAGGGTATTATGTTGAGCGAAATAAGTCAAACAGAGAAAGACATGTATCATATGACCTCACTGATATGAGGAATTCTTAATTGCAGGAAACAAACTGAGGGTTGCTGGAGTGGGGGGTGGGGTGGGATGGATGGGGTGACTGGGTGATAGACACTGGGGAGCGTATGTGCTCTGGTAAGCACTGTGAATTGTGCAAGACTGTTGAATCTCAGATCTGTACCTATGAAACAAATAATGCAATATATGTTAAAAAAAAAAAAAGAAGAAGAATGTAGTAGGAGGGGAAGAATGAAGGGGGGGAAATCGGAGGTGTAGACGAACCATGAGAGACGGTGGACTCTGAAAAACAAACTAAGGGTTCTAGAGGGGAGGGGGTGGGAGGATGGGTTAGCCTGGTGGTGGGTATTGAGGAGGGCACATTCTGTATGGAGCACTGGGTGTTATGCACAAACAATGAATCATGGAACACTACATCTAAAACTAATGATGTAATGTATGGGGATTAACATAAGAATAAAAAAATTTTTTAAAAATTAATAAAAATAATTATAGTGCATGGTTGGTGGTTGATAAGAGAAGGTGCTGTTTTTTTGTTTTGTTTTGTTTTTTCCTAAATAAAAGCTGTTTTTCTTAGGTTGCAAGATTTTTTGTTAACCATTATTGAAGCATATGAAATGTTTTCTTACCTTGTAAAACTTTCTGTAGTAAGCAAATAGACTGCTTATATTAGTCATATTATTCTAGCTCTAGGACAAGGCGATCTGTATTTTGTTTTTGTTTTTGGTTTTGGTTTTTTAAGGCGATCTGTAAAACTCAAGCAGTACCTGAGACCACAGCAACTCAGTAGAGTTCATCAGAACGAGTTATCTGGGAAAACACAAAAAAATGTATCTGGGATTTGTTCTCTCCTATGTATACCAAGAGGCATGGAATATAAACACAGAATTAAAATGACCGAGGAAACAGAAGATCTAATCTTTTTATAACTCCTGAGTGTTTGCTACATGTTTGACTTTGTAGACATGCTCTGGGACCCAATTACATTGGATCATTTACCGATATGATTGAAACCAGGCTGATAGTATTTTATCTACTACTGGTAAATATTTGTTCTTCTATTAAGTGTCATTATCACATTTTGTAAAAAAAAAAAAAGTAGTAATAACAATTGTCGTATTTTCAGTGACAAATTAAATTATAAGTGGAAGAAATCAAATATTCCGAGGATTTTTCATTTAATGCTTGTGACATTGGCTTGTTATTTTGGCTCTCAAATTACAAGGCCAATCCTCCCTAGGGAACTTCCTAATTCCTCCTGAGAAGAATGTAATTTGTATATCTGCTACTAGAAAGGAAGAATGAGGTCTAATGTTGTTAGCCCCGATCACCCTACTAACTTCCCTTCAAGTGAGATAATTAAGATAGAAGTAATATTAATCATGCCAGCCATACTTCTGAATCCTAAATCAAACTGTATTTTTGAAATTAAGACTCATCCAAAAATGTTCTCTATGTGGTCATTATAAACATAGTACCCAATCTAAATAATGTAATCTTTTTTTTACACAAATAGTTTTACTGTTATGGCTATTAGTTTAATAGTTTTAAGAACCTTTACAATTAAGACCAAAATTTTAGCATTTCTGCCATGTGAGAAAAGAGTGAGGAGTTCCTGGCTACGAACCAGGAAGAGGATTCTTATCAGGAAACAAGCATGCTGGTACTATGATTTTGGACTTCCCAGCCTCCATAACTACAAGAACAGAGGCAGACCCTCCAAATTCTAGTTCTTGAACTGACTTCATCAAGATGGTGACATAAGTCTTTCCTAACTTTAGTGCCCCTCAGAAGACCAACTAGCAACTGTTCATAGACAAGCATTATTAGGAAAATCCAAGAACCCCACGGGTGAGACTGAAACACCTCCTTGGACCACAGAGTCTGAGAAAGAGTGCATTAAAAGCATAAGAAGTGTGGTTTGTTCTGAACCATTTGATCCTTCCATAGGCCAGCACAGCACCCACACTGAGAGGGGTGCCCTGTTGCCATGTTTTCTCCAGTGGGAAAAGAGAGCCCAAGATGGACACTCAGCCTCCCAGTATTGTCAAATGCTTCCTAGGAGGCACACTTGGGTCTCTTTCCATGAGGATCAATGCGGGAATCTGTGGGCCTTGACAATTGGGGATTGGATGGAAACAAAGTGGGGTTGGGTTTACAGCAATCAGATCTCAGATCTTGGCAGACTGAATTCTTACTAGCAGTAGTGCTTGAACAGAAATACTAGAAACTGGCTCTGTCTATCTGTAGAACCAAGCCAGTAGCCCTTTCTGTCCAGGTAGCCTGGATGGCAGTTCTGTTTGATTTGGGCCTCAACCCAATGGGCCATACTGGACATGGGGCCTGTTCTATGGTCATGGCTGGGCAGAGAAGCTAAATTAGCAGCCCCACCTAATTGCTCAGCCTCACTTCCAGTCCCACCTGACCAGAAAACCTGGTGAGAGAATCCATCCTATGGACTTGCTTAGGAAATGAGCCAATCATATCAACTGTCAAAGGTTGGAAACTTTTCCTTCAAAATTAGGAGTAAGACAAGAATGCACAGTCCAACCACTTATATTCAACATAGCATAGGAAGTCCTATCTAGAGCAATCAGGCAAAAACTAACTAACTAACTAACTAAAAAAGTAAATAAATAGTGTAAGTAAGTAAATAAACTCCAAACTGAAAAGGAAGAAAGAAGTAATATGGTTTCTACAGATGATATGTTCTTATATACAAAACATCCTGAAGACTATACACACACACACACACACACACACATACACAACTGGTAGGATTAATAAATTCAGTAAAATTGTAGGATACAGAAATCAACATACAAAAATCAGGATTTCTATACACTAACAACAAACTCTCTGAAAGAGAAATTAATAAAAACCCATTTACAACAGCATTAAAAACAATAAAATACTTAGGAATAAGTTTATCCAAGAGGGGGAAAGGTCTGTAACTGAAAACTATAAGACATTTGAAAAGAAATAGAAAAAGACACAAATAAGTGAAAATGTTCATGGATCAGAAGAATTAATATTCTAAACTGTCCATACCACTCAAAGCCATCTATAGATTCAATATAACTCCCATCAAGATTCCAATGACATTTTTTACAGAAATAGAACAAATATTCCTAAAATTTGTATGGAACCACAGAATTTCCAAAACAGTCTTGAGAAAGAAGAACCAAAGCTGGGGCATCATTTTTTCTGATTTCAAACTATATAACAAAAATATAGTCATCAAAACAGTATGGTGTTAGCATAAAAACAGACACATAGACCAATGGAAAAGAATTGAGAACCCACAAATAAACTCATGTATATATGATCAACTAATATTGGGCAATGGAGCCAAGAATACTTAGTGTGGAAAAGATAGTCTCTTCAATAAATGGTCTTCTGAAAATTGGATATCCATGTGCAAAAGAGTGAAACTGGACCCCTATCTTACACCACTCACTAAAATTAACTCAAAATGAATTAAAGACTTAAATGTAAGACCTGAAACTACAAAACACCTCAAAGTAAGCCCAGGGGAAAACCTCCTACACATTGGTCTTGGTAATGATTTGTGTGTGTGTGTGTGTGTGTGTGTGTGTGTGAGACACCAAAAGAGCAAACTACAATAGCAACAATAAACAAGTGGGACTATATCAAACTAAAAAGCTTCTGCACAGAAAAAAAAAATAAACAAAACAAAAAAGCAACCTACGGACTAGGACAAAATATTTACAAATAATATGTCTGATAGGAGATTAATATTCAACATCTGTAGGGAACTCTTATGACTTAGTAGCAAAAAACCTCAAAAAACAAACAAACAAAAAACCCCAAATCACCTGATTAAAAAATCAGCAGAAGACCTGAATAAATTATTTTCCAAGGAAGACATACAAATGGTGAATAGGTATATGAAACAGTGCTCAGCATCACTAATCATTAGGGAAATGCAAATCAAAACTACAATGAGATATCATTTTACAGCTGTTAGAATGATCATTATTAAAAAACCAAGAGATAACAAATGCTGATTAAAATGTAGAGTAAAGGGAACCTTTGTACACAGTTGGGAATGTAAATTGGTACAGCAACTATGGAAAACAATGTGGAGATTCCTAAAGAAATTAAAAATAGAACTATCTATATGATACAGCAATTCCACTTCTGAGTACAAACACAAGGGCAATGAAATCAGGATCTTGAAGACATATCTGCATTTCCATTTTATTGCAGCATTATTTACAATAGCCAGGACCTGAGAATGACTTAAGTGTCTCTTGACAGATAAACAGATAAAATAAAATGTGGTTACACACACAAACACACACAGGAATATTATTCAGCCATCAAAATGAAAGAAATCCTCTCATTTAGCACAGCTTGGATAAAACTTGAGGGCATTATGCTAAGTGAAATAAGTCAGACATAGAAAGACAAATATCATATTACCTCACTTACAACATGTCATCTAACAAAACTGAACTCATAAAGAGAGTAGATTGATTATGGCCAGGAGTGGCGTGGGGTGGCATAGGGAAATGGGTTTAGGTGGTCAAAGTGTACATGCTTCTAATTATAAGATGAGTAAGTTCTGGGGATGTAATGTACAGCATGGTAAGTATAATTAAAAATACTGTATTGTGCACTTGAAAGTTGCTAAGGGAGTAAATCTTAAAAGTTCCTACCAAGCACAGAGAAATATCGTCACTTTGTGAGGTGAGGGATATGTTAACTAAGCTGTTGTGGTAATCATTTTGCAAAGGATAAGTATATCAAATTATCACACTGTATACATTCAATTTACACAATGTTATATGTCAATTATATCTCAATAAGTTGGAAATTTTTTTTTTAAGATTTTATTTATTTTTCCACAGAGAGAGAGACAGCGAGAGAGGGAACACAAGCAGGGGGAGTGGGAGAGGGAGAAGCAGGCTCCCTGGAGCCCGATGCGGGACTCGATCCCAGGACCCTGGGATCATGACCTGAGCTGAAGGCAGACGCTTAAAGACTGAGCCACCCAGGTGCCCTGGAAATTTTTTTTAAAGAGCAAGATTTTTAAAATATTAGCAATGAATACATCGGAGAACAAATGCATGCAATTCTGATTTTATTTTGATGAGTTTTAAAGATTTTTCTAACCATTATACTCTCTAGTATCTAAGTAGAAAACCTTTCTTAAAACTTTGAGAACAAAAACATACACGCTTTCAGGTAAACTGTGGCACTTCAGTGATTTAGAATAGTTTTTGGCCCAAAGTCTTTCAGTGATAGCTTCAAAGTGTCTTTAAACTTAAATAGCTTCATCTAGCCATTGAATCTCGCTATTTTGTCAATTATAAGGTTGTGGTTAGTTTCCGGAACATTTCAATTTCCCTCGCTTATCTGGTACCTCCTTTATCCCAGGAGAAATTGCTTGGGGTTCTATGTAGCTGGTTGCTCCGAAGGATTGTGCCTCACTTAGAAGAAGGAAATGAGAACAGTCTCTGGACACATATCTGCAGACCTCCTGATCGTCCTGCTTCCAATCAGTTTGTGGAAATGTATATTTTAATTGGTTCCCTCAAATAGTCTTAAAATAAATTTTATGAGACTTCCACAGTTTTAAAAGTCTTCTTTTCCTGAACTTTTGATTAAAACATATTTAAATGGAGCAAATTTTAGAAAATTTTGGGAAAAGGAATTGCCTCACATTTCTGATAGATTGCCAACTAAAGTTAAAAGTAAAAAAGTTAGGGCACCTGGGTGGCTCAGGTGGTTAAGCGTCTGCCTTCAGCTCAGGTCATGATCCTAGGGTCCTGGGATCAGTCCCGCGTTGGGCTCCCTGCTGGGCGGGGAGCCTGCTTCTCCCTCTGCTTCTGCCTCTCTCTCTCTCTCTCTGACTCTCATAAATAAATAAATAAAACATTAAAAAAATTAAATTAAATTAAAAAGAGTAAAAAAGTTAATTCCCTTGTATCTCTGATAGTCAATAGCATAAGTACTAATGACCATTGCAACACCAGTGGAATCCACGAACACAATAGACATCAATAACCTTTATCTATAATGGGCATTAATTGCAGAGTCTTAAATAACTGATAGGTTGCAAACAATCACATGCAAAAAAAAAAAGTAGGCTAGTATAAAAAAAAATTTATTTTTGAGGTTATTTTAAATTGTTTTTGATACTTTATTTAGGAACAACTCTATTATTTTAAGTTTTCCTTTGATTTTTTTCTTTGTGACTAAGGAAAGAAAAACAAGATTGTTAGATTTCCTGCTCCCAGAACAGACAATGAGGCTCCATAACTAATTTTCAGTGAACAAAGTTCATATTAATTCCCAGTTATTACAGTAAGGGAAAGGGTCCCAGTGCTCGTATTAAGTGCAAGGGAGAAAGGAATATATTCCCCTCAGCAGTGAAGGAAGGTAGGTCTCTGTCCTAGTCAGTTCAGACTGTTATAACAGAATACCATAGACTGGTTGGCTTATACAACAGAAATTTATTTCTCATAGTTCTGGAGACTGGGAAGTCCAAGGTCAAGGCACCAGCAGATCCAGCCTCAGGTGCGGGTCTGCTTCCTGGTTCATAGATGGCTGTCTTGTCACTGTAACTCCACATGGCAGGTGGGGTGAAGGAGCCCTTTGGGATATTTTTCATAAGGGCACTAATCCCATCCATGAGAACTCCATACTCATGATCTAATCATCTCCCACCAGACAGCCCCACCTCCGACTACCATTATATTGGAGATTAAGTTTCAACACATAAATGTTGGGGGGACACAGATATTCATTCTATAGCTATCTTTGACTCTGGACGTAGCATAGTCGTAGTAGACCTAAGTCTTTTTAAAGAAGCAAAGCAGGCTCTCTGTTGCAATAATTCCTAGAAATTGTGGGGTGAGGAAAAGAGGCAGTACGTTCTCATTATACATCCAGCTTTGGAAGCAGCACCTACTAACTCAAGGCACGAGTATTTTAATGGCGTATTATTCTCTTGTCCATTCATTCATTTACTCATTCTTCCATTTACCAAGCATTATGCAAATAATGGAATACAAAAAAAGAATAAAATACTGCCTCATCCTCAAAACCACTATCTAGTAATCCAAGAAACAAATTACACTGAGTTAAATGAACTATTAAAATTCAATATAATCACAATAAATTTTAAAACAGTATTCTTTTTATCCTCTGCCCCATAGCTTAAAACTGAACTCCATACGCTTCAGATAGAATATTTACTTAAAGAATCTTTAAGTGAGTCACTGAGTGACTTATCTACATGTCAAAATAAAATAACAACACCAAAACTAAAACAAAACCTGTTGAAGATAGAGCTAATTCATCTAATTTATTCAGACTATTTATTTGCCTCAATTACTTGCCTATGAGACAGTAACACTAACATCATATTTTTAAGTAACAAATCCCTTCTCAAAAACACTATAAAATGTCCAAAGGGTAAAATAATTCAATGCACTAGCTAATTGCCATAGCTTCTAAAGGTGATGTATTTAATGCAATATGATTTAAAGGCATTTATTTAACTATATGCATATCATAACATTAGATTCAGTGGCAGATACAAAGATAAATAAAACATAATCTTTTCACCTGGTAAGCTTACTTAATAAATCAGCTTTTAAAACCTAAGTAACAATTGAATCCTTTTTTAAAAAATCACATGTTTCTGAGAATATGTCCTTGGAACCCCCGGTTTCTAGATACCCCAGGTTAAGGGAAACTAAAGCCCTCTAGCATATACTGACAGGGCGGTATATGAGAAAAGACTAGAGTTCTAACCTAGGCAATCATAATTATTACTGAGATATCGCAGAATAACTCTGAATCCTAATTTTTTTCTATGTAAAATGGGACTATTATCTACCTAATACAACTTTTCAGGTATTCATGTATTCCTTAAAGCAATGTTGTCTGGAAGATATACTCATTTAACAAATGTAGAAATATAAGCACAGAGTATTTAAATGGCAAGCCCAGCTACATATGTGGCAAGTGAAAAAAAACCTGTTGCTTCTTGACACTAAATATGAAAGTACTTAAAATGATCTCTTCTTAAATCATAAAATGAGAGAATAGTGGGAAGTACTGTTTCATTATTATTACTTTATTCCTCTTTCTGCTAGTGGTTGGCATTGCATTTTGGGGAAAGAATCGTGTTTACTTCCTTTCGTGAATGTGTTTGCATGCCCCTCACTAAGCTGCTGTAACAAAAGATCTCAAAATACAGTGACTAAAGAAGTTAATTTATTTCTCCCTCATGTAATAGCTCAGAGGTACATTGTCCAGGCCATAGAAACAAATCTGCCATCCTCAATATGTAGCCCCCATCTCAGGTTCAATTTCCCCTATGTCTGAGCCATAGGAAGGGAGAAAGGAAGCAGGGGAGTGTGTGACCAATTTGTGTGTGTGTGTGTGAGAGAGAGAGAGACCAATTTTTTAAGGGTAAAATTGAAGAGTGTTAAACATAACTTCTGTTCATATCCCATTGACAAAATTGGTAAAAACTTGGACCATAAAAAGGTGCAAAATATACCGGAAAATAGAGTGTCTTCCAAGGCGAGCTTCACAAAGGAAGATAAAACCATTACAGTGAAAGAAAGGAAAAATGGATATTAGACAGCATCCAGCATTCTGCCACATTCATTATTACTAAATGCCTGCTAGGTGTAGATATTATACTAGATTCTTTGAAGTTTATAAAATGGTATGGCAATAAACTGTCGTAACCGAGCTTTGTTTGGGCAAGAATTCTAGTTTTCATATTAAGAAATCAGTGCAATTTTTCCCCATCTTGACTTAATATTAAAGAGTCATGAAGTGAAAACCTCAGACATGTCTCATGAATAATATTAAGCTAATGTTGTTTCTTCTCCACAATGAGCTGAAGACCCTCACGGATGGTGGAAGTTTATTGGAATATCGAGGTCTTCTGGGATATATTAATGAAGATAAATATAGATTTAAATTGTGTTTAATAGGTCTGCACTAATCAAATATTCCTAAGCAATGGACAAGCCATGTGCTTTTCGGCAGGATGCTGGATATGCCGCCTTTCTTTGGCACTCGCTCCTTCAGCACTTGCCGAATCTGCATGCCTGTCTGAGCAGATTGTACCTGCTGCTTTCACTACCTATTTGCTAATCTTACGAGTTAGAGCTCATTTCTCCAAAGTGTGGTCGCTGCAGGGTGTAGGAACCAGCAAGACTGTAGAATTTTATAGAATTTATGTCAATTTATAGGTCATTTTAGGTTGCTGGGAATTTTAGAATATATTATAATATTTATTAATATTTGAAAGAATTCAGAGTGCTATTTTTACTGCTCAAGCAAAAGAGTATATTCTGGCCTCATTATGTCTTATACAAAGATGAATGCCATGATTACAGTATTTGGCTTCTTTTAAAAGTCTAAGTTAAAAAGGCAACAACAGTTAAAACTTATTTTGCCTTTTCCTTAATTTAAAATATTACCTTTATTCTATTTCTTAAGTCCTTTCTGATACTTGTGCTATACACTAGGAACTTGGGACAAAAATTTGATTGTTAACTCTCTTTGATTATTACTATACATTGTTACAATATTGTTTTTGAAATTCTTTAGGGGGGGCGCCTGGGTGGCTCAGTCGTTAAGCGTCTGCCTTCGGCTCAGGTCATGATCCCAGGGTGCTGGGATCGAGGCCCGCATCTGACTTCCTGCTCCGCGGGAGGCCTGCTTCTCCCTCTCCCACTCCCCCTGCTTGTGTTCCTTCTCTCACTGTGTCTGTCTCTGTCAAATAAATAAATAAAATCTTAAAAAACAAAAAAAAGGTTTACCATTCAAATACCTTTGTCATATTTACGAAAGCATGATCCAAAAAGTTTTAGTTCTAAGGCCTATTAAGAGCTATTATGCAAAAAAAAAATTATGGGCTCAAATAAATTTGGAAAAATTGCATTAGATCAAGTTGAACAAGTTTCTTTAAGTCAGTTTGTCTTAGCACTTTTAATATATTAATGTGACTGGAGAGTCTCCAAGATAATATAGTAGGCAGAATTTTCCCTTCTTATTTCAAAAGATATCTCTTAGGACTACTGTTCTTTGGATCAAACTTGAGGAAAATTTTGTTTTATCATGAACTCAAGCTAATTTACATAAAATATAATGCATCGGGAGAGATGGAAGTGATTTGAGGATAAGACTTAAATGCCTATATCCCTCAACCTATTCACATATAATGATCCACTTTCATTATTTAAAATTTTATTTTTTTCCAATTCTGATTTTAAAAATAATTATCTCCTTTAATTTCTGTATTATTTTCTTATCTTTCTTTCTCTCATGCATTTTCCTTACCGGGAATTTAAAACTAAGAGTGCTTTCTTTGAGAAATTAATATTCTCCTACCTTATCACAAACTCCCTAACATCTTTTCAATAAAATAAGCATGAGAAGAAGAGAAAAGTATGTTTCATATCAGGAAACTCGAAGGTCATAAAAAGTGTAGAATAATGTAGGCATCAAAAATTTGGATCATGGGGATCTTGAGATAAGCTACAGAACAGTGTTCTGTTTTCCCACAAATTCAATTCTTTAAGGAAAATATGAGATCCGAAAGAGGGAAAAGCTACATGCATTGCGGTGCAAAGCCTTATGTCCTCCAATATTCCGCCAAGGACACAGAGTACACCTGGAGACTGCAATGGAATCAAAGCCAGCCCATACCTGCTAGGCACCTACTTCTGTACTGAGCTCACAAACACTATCTCAATGGGCTCAGGAAATAAAAATCACAGCCAGGGTACAAAAGTTTATCTAAAAGTAACTATTATGTGTTCTGGAATGAGACAACCATAATCTCTCAAAGAGTAGACCGAAAGTCATCTGATAATTTTTGTGGAATGCCAAAGGGACTTTGGCCGACACTTCTAAGGTGCTGTCACCACAAAACCAGGGGGGAGAATGATTTTCCAGGTTAGACATACAATTAATGCTGTCAAATCCTCTTCTTTCCTGCAGAAGTTTAGGAAGGAGGGATAGATACAATTACACAGTTCTCTGACAAACTGCTTCCAAAGGTCCATTCTAAGTCATCCCATGCTTTCATAATACCTACAATTATAGAAACACAGGATTGCATTAGTGACTTTATAACAAGCAAAACAAATAGCCACTTGTCAATTTTTTTTTTACTTGAGTATAGTTGCACTTGTCAATTCTTACCTTCTTTGAACTTTCATGGCATTTGAGATTTTTAAATTTCTGCCTACTTGGTGAAACATTTTCCCCTACAAACTTCCCCAAAATTTGTTTCTTTTTCCACTTTCTTTCCCTCTCATTAATATTTTTGTTTGTTTGTTTGTTTGTTCTTGGTCCTTAGGTACAAAGGGTTGAGTTAATTACATTCCTCTTATTATTATTCACATTTAAAACATTTTTTTCCTTTGAGGGATTTATCTATTATGCAAGTAAGCATACTTACATGTAGATTAATATTCATATATTGTTCTATATCTTTTTATCTCTGTTCCCCATTCACATTCTCTTTAGCTTCCATAGGCAAATGTTCTAATGTATTTCATGTTTCATTGAATTTGTATGTATTCTTCTAAAATATGTAGCTTGACTCATTTTTATATTTTGAATTCACTTAACTAATATTGTTTTAGACAGCTTATACTGTATTTCTTTCTTTTTTTTTTTATTTTAAGAGAGAGAGAGTCTGTGAGTGGAGTGGAGGTAGGGGCAGAGAGAGAGAGGGAGAGAATCCTAAGCTGAGGTGGAGCCTGCAGGGTCTCAACCTCAAGACCCTGTGAGATCATGACCTGTACAGAAACTGAAAACCAAGAGTCAGAGTCTCACCCCATGGCGTCTCCAGATGCTCCATGTATTTCTTTCTTTCAGTCACTATTGATTATTTCAGATTCAAACATGAGATTCTTCTAACGACGATGAGGCATTCCACAAAGTAACAGTCAGCTTTTGAGAGATTGCACTCCAAGAAAACACATCACCTGAATTCTAGTGACTTATAAAAACAAAAGTTTAATTCTTATTTGCATTACATGTTGTCTGTGTCTCTGTTCTATACCTTCTTCACTCCAGGATCTGGGTGAAGGAAGAACTCCTAGCTACAATAGAGCCATTCTTTTTTTTTTTTTTTTAAGATTTTATTTATTTATTTGAGAGAGAGAATGAGAGAGAGAGAATGAGAGAGAGAGAGAATGAGAGAGAGAACACGAGAGGGGGGAGGGTCAGAGGGAGAAGCAGACTCCCCGCCCAGCAGGGAGCCCGATGCGGGACTCGATCCCGGGACTCCAGGCTCATGACCTGAGCCGAAGGCAGTCGCTTAATCAACTGAGCCACCCAGGCATCCCTACAATGGAGCCATTCTTATGACAAAAGTAAAAGAGACACAGAAGACCCATGCTCTGGTCCTTAAAGCTTCTGCTTGGAGGGTACCTGCCATTTCCACTCATATTTCAATGGCCAACGTAAGTTACATTTCCAAGTTTGATGAGGATTGGGTAGGCAATAAAATTTTTTCACAGGATGGGCCCAATGAGGAGGATCTTATGAGTACAATGACTATTTTAACAATAATACATCTGCCACACATGCTATGTACTTCCCACACTACCCATTGCCTCGCATTTTTGGTCTTAGTTTGTCTTTAACCTCTCACTTTCCCAGGTAACAATTTGATAAATATCCCCTACTTGTCCCAAAAGTATCAGACAAACATTTCTCTGGAATATAAAGTCAGAAGTGGAATTACTGAATTATAAACACACACTTGAACTGAGTGAGAACTGAGATTACTCTGCAAAAGGACTATAAAAATTTATACTTTCAATATCAGTACATAAAAGCGCCTGATTCTCCCAGCTCAGTGGAGAGCCTGCTTCTCCCTCTCTCCCTGTCTCTCCCCCTGCTGTGTTCTCTGTGTCTCTGTCTCTCTCAAATGAATAAATAAAAAAAAAATCTTTAAAAAAAATAAAAGCACCTGATTTTCCGTATGACAACCATCACTATTCATTATTCAACTTTACAATTTTTGAAAATCTGATAGATAATGAGTAATAGTTTATTGTTTTAATGTGTATTTCTTCTGATCTCCAATGATTTTAAGTACCTATTCATATAGCTGTTTCTTGCATTTTTTATGTCATTTTGCTCATCCATCATATCCCAATATAAATCTATAAATCTCTATAAATCATATTGTTGTTTCTCCAGGTTTTATCCTTGGGACTTTTTGTTTTATCTGCTGAATATCTGCAAAGGGTCTCATTCTACTCATCTGTCTTCAGCAGCCATTTATACATACATAGCCTTCTCATTTATCTCTCTTTTTTTTTTTTTCACTCCTGACTGTTCTCAATCTCTCCAATCTTAGGCTGTTGAATACAAATAGGTCATCCTAACAGGTCTTTTTATCTCCAGGACTCTGGTTATAATCTACCATCTTTGTGCTTGATCTTGTATATACCACTTCCATTTGATGACAGAGGGCTGCTGTACATGTCCAGCTTTATGGGTTGGTGGGTCAGATGCATTCAGTTCATGATGGGAAGCTCAGGTCACACGTTAACTTGATGGCTTGTAGTCTCTTCTAAGGCCCCGTAGGAGGTCAAACACTATTTTTCAAGAGGAGAGAGTGTCAGGCTTTTGCTCCAAAATTCTAAGGGCCTGCACTGTGTCATGTGCAGGGACCCACCAAAGGCTTCAAACAGCATCCTTATCGGTCACTGACACTTTATACACCATTGGATCTGCTGGATTATATGACCCAAGTGGCAGAACTGCTCACATAGCAGCCAGGACTTATCATAGATCCCTTTCTTTTTCTGGACCCTACTGAAAACTAACAGCTTTATGGGTCACTGAGGTAAATAGGGCAGAGTAACACACCAATATAAGGAATATGTTGCCTCAAAAATGCAGAGAGGTACCATTAAACATTGTGCCTCTTGTTTGGTTATAGGAGGGGTTGGATACAATAAATTATTCTTCACCTTAGAAAGGATATCTTCACATGCCCAACATCACTGGACGCCTAGACCTTTTTCTGAGGTATAAGGCCTCTACGTTTTTGTAAGTTCTTTTTCCCCCAACCCTCAACATGTAAATATCTTTCCAATAAGTTTAGAGTATTTGCTGCTTCTTCCTTACTATGTCCAATGTAATGGACCAATGTGATATCTTGTGGGATGGAAAGACAATCAATTAGAGTAGATTTGTCATTTAAGACCTACTCATCCCCTTGAGAGGATTTAGAAGATACACATTTCACTATGACTATAAAAAATGAATTTTAAGCATTCCTACAACAGCTCTCTGTAAGTCAGATCTTACAGTGGGAATCTTGGTCACTGAATTGGGAATCTTAAATGCAATGGGAGTAGTAATTGGATCCAAGGGTAGCAGGGGCCAAGTGGTGGCACTCAACAGCAAAAGGCAAGGTAGGTATAGTTACTGTAGTGGGACAGCAGAGTCAAAGCAGCAATCAAAATAGTATGACTCACGCAGATTTATGGCATTGGCTAGTTGATCAGGTTATTCCTAGAAGTGAAATTGATAGGAAGTGTACTAAATTTTTACTTGATCTGCATAAGTAAAAATGTTCTAGGTTAAGTGAACAAAAGTCTAACCTGAATAATAAAAAAACAGAGTCATGACCCCATTAATCCATACCCAGACATGAGCCACTTTACAGTCCCAGAACACCTTGAATGAATAGGGGAGGAGACCAAGAAGAGCTAATGTTACAGTATGTGTCTGAAGGATGACAAGCTACTGTGAGAACCAGAAAGACCTGATGTCGCACATGAAGTCCAAAGACAGTCTTCTGGAAAATTCTCTCTTGCTCAGGGGAGCCCAGGCTTCTTGTTATATTCAAATATTCAACTGATTGGCTGAGTACCACCTGCATTATAGAGGGCAATCTGCTTTACCTGAAGTCCACTGACTAAAACATAGAGACCATGATCTTAGATTTGACAATGGATTATTAGACCTAAGACACCAAAAAACACAAGCAACTAAAGAAAACATAGATCAGCTGGACATCATCAAATTTAGTAACTTTAGTGTTTTAAAAGATAACATGAAAGAAAACCCACAGAATGAGAGAAGATATTTACAAATCATATATCTGATAAGGCATTTATATCAAGAATATATATCAACTTCTTATAACTCAATAAAAAGACAACCTAATTTAAAAATGAGCAAAGGGTCTGAATCAACATTTCTCCAAAGAAGGTATACAGATGACCAATATGGATATGAGAAATTACTAGACATCACTAGTCATCATGGACAAACAAATCAAAACCACAGTGAGATATGACTTCACACCTACTAGGCTGTCTAGAATCAAGAAGACAGAAAATAACAAGTGTTGGTGAGCCCATGGAGAAAAGCAACCCCCAGGACACTGCTGATGGAAATGTAAAATAATTTGGCTCTTTTGGAAAACATTGTGTCAATTCCTTCAACATGGAGTTACCATATGATCTGGCAATTTTACATCTGGGTATTTATCCAAAAGAGATAAATATATATGCATATACAGAAACAGGTATACAAATGTAGATAGCAGCATTATTCATCATATCTGAAAAGTGGAAGCAAATTAAGTGTCCATCAACTGATGAACAGATACATAAAATATACCAAGCCATCACATGAATGAATTTTAAAAACATGCTAAGTGAAAGAAACCAGTGGAAAAAGACCACATATTATATGATTCCATTCACATGAAATGTTTAGGATAGACAAATCTATATAGACTGAAAGTAGATCAGTGGTTGCCCAGGGCTGTTGGGAGGGGAAATGAATGGTAACAGCAAAAGAGTCCTGGGTTTCTTTTTGGAATAATGAAAATATTCTAAAATTGTTTCTGGTGATAGATGCACAACCCTTAATATACCAAAGCCAATGAATTGTAAACTTTAAATAGGTGAAGTAAATGGTATATGAATTTTATAGTAAGGTGTTAAAAATACTTAAAAACCATCTAAGTTCTAATGAGAAATCATAAGGAAAATTTTAAAATATTTTGAATTTTATGTAAATAAAATACAAAACATATTTCGATGTATTAGTTATATATTATGTATATATAATATATATATAACCTAATTCACATAAACCTGAGGCTTTAAAGAGAAAATTAGAATAGATTTTAGAGAGAAAATTATACCTTAAATGCTTACATGAGATAAGAGGAAAGGTTCAAAATCAAGATCTAATTTTCCAATTAAGAAGCTAAAAATAGGGATGCCTGGGTGGCTTATTCGGTTAAGCGTCTGCCTTCAGCTCAGGTCATGATCCCAGGGTCCTGGGATCCAGTCCCATATCTGCCTCCCTGCTTAGCAAGGAGTCTGCTTCTCCCTTTGCCTCTGCCCCTCCCCCTGCTTGTGCTCTCTCTCTCTCTGACAAATAAATAAATAAATACAATCTTTTAAAAAAAAAGGAGCTAAAAATAGAAGTGCAAATTAAACCCATATGAATAAAAATTTATATGTGAAGAAAATAATATTGGTAAGATTGTAAATTAGTAAACAGAAAATGGACCACAACGAGGAAAATCAAAAATTGGTTTTATTGAAAAAATATAATTGCTTAAGGTCTAGCTAGATTGATCAGTAAAAAGACAGATAAAATATAGATTACCAATATCACAATTAAAAAGGGGGCCTTGCTACAGTTTAAAAAGACAGCAAAATGATTGAGAGGGAATGTGATAAATAACTTTATGCTAATAAATTAAGTAGCTTAGATGCAATTAGAACAATTTTGAAAATAAAAAATTATCAGAACTGACTTAAGAATAAATAATATCTGATTGCCCCATATCTGTTAATGAAGTGGTAATTAAAAAACCTTCCCACAAAGAAAACTCTAAGCCAGTAAGATAGCACTGGTGATTTCGATCAAATGTTTAAGGGAGAAATAATATCAGTCTTACACAGTCTTTTAGTAAGTAGAGGGAGGGAGAAGAAACATTTCCCAACTGATTTTATAAGACTAGAATTACCATGATATCAAACCGGAGAAAGACAATACAAGAAAAAAAATATATGAATCACTTACACAAATACATGGATCATTTAAACAAACTATATATATATATATCCGTATATATATATATATATATGGATCACTTATACAAAAATTTAAAATTTTTTAGGTAATCAAATCCAACAGTATATAAAAAGGATAATACAGGAAAATAAAATTGGCTTTATCCCATAAATGTGAGGTTGGTTTAATATTCAAAAAAATTGATAAAAACTTAACAGAAGAATGGAGGGAAACCATGTCACCATCTGTAGAAAAAGAATTTAACAAAATTTAAAGTGAAGTCATGATAAATGCTCTCCACAAACCAAAAATAAAAGAAAATTTCCTCAACCTGCTAAATGGTATCTAGAATTTATATGGAATTGCAAAAAAGAAAGAAAGAAAAGAAAAGCAGACAGAAAACAGTACATGCTGTATGATTTCATTTTCATGAAGTTGTTGACCAGAAAAAATTATCTGTAGAAATAAAAATCAGAACAGTGGTACCTTATGCGGTTATGAGGTTTTACTGGATGATAACTCTCTGGATTGGTGGAATGCTCTGGGTTTTGTTGTATTTATTCGTTTGAGAGAGAGACAGAGAGATGAGTACAAGCAGGGGGAGAGGCAGAAGGAGAGGGGGAAGCAAGCTCATCCCAGGACCTGGAGATCAGGACCTGAGCTGAAGGCAGACTCAACCACTTAAGCCACCCAGGCACCCCCTCGCTGAGCTTTTCAACACCTGTGCCTTTCACTGCACATACATTTTACAATAGTTTAAAATTTTGTAATTCTATGAAGGGTGTGTCTAAACGGGGTTTTGTAGGAGATTTGGTATGTAGATAAAGGTAAGTATGGAGGAAGCATGAGCAATCCGTTAGAAACACTGATAAGCCAAAGGGCAACAAAAATAACAGCCTGCGTGAAAAGAAGACAGTCCGCACTGCTGGTCAAGCTCTTTATACCCTAAACTGAAAATCGGGGATTACACTGTATGCTCCACGGGGAATATCCCAGACAACGAAAGAATCAACGACAGTTGGATTGGGGGAAATTTCGTTTATTAAGGAAAGAAACTCAAGTTGCAAGCCCGTTAGGACACCACTACTAGATTACTGGAACAACACATTAAGTGGCAATAGAAAGTAAGAGGAAACGAGGGAGAGGAGGTGCGTACAGTGGCCAGTGGCAGCAGGAGCGGTGAAATTGTGCAGAATTCTTTGTCTCCGTCTTGCAGCGTCATTTTTGATTCCAAGAGCCACGCTTTCCCCTCCTGTGCAAGTCTGATCTCTGTCCGTGTGTGTTTGCTTGAGCTGCGTGAGAAACTAATTCCCAGTGCCTGCTGATTTGAGACTAAGTGCAAGTTTAGTACCGGTTTTTCAGCTTGTCAATTTCCCCCGCTAACGCTCTGCGGAGGGCTTGTGGCCTGGGTATCATAACCTCACTTAGAGATCTGCCTGAGGTGCATGGTTTCTCCGGCGGGTGGTGCAGCAAGGTGCAGGAGTCTATTTATGACACTTTTATGTTCCTAAAAGATCACAGTCAGCCCTATTTGATTTTTATGTACCCAGTGGGAGAGTAAAGGGGATAATGTTCAGGAGTATTTTGCATTTAAATGATTTCTTTATTCAAAGAGATTTACAAATGTTGTATCATTAAACAAGGTTCCTTTTGAGATACATTAGAAGTAAATACAAAATTGTAATGCCTGTTTCACAGTGGGACAGTATTATGTGGTTCAGGAAGAGAGGCCTAAAGAATGTCATTCAAGAACAGTGCACGCTAATCAATATGTAACAATAATAACATCTTACATAATTTTCATTCTGCCTCTCTCACTAGCTCTACAATTTTCTGACAAATGCTTGATCTCTTTGAAACTACTTGCCTTTATCTTTTAAATGAGGCTAATAATAGCTTTCCTTTCTATCTCATAAGTTGTTATGAGCAATCAAATAAGATAATATATAGAGAGATGGACAGGTGAAAATTGTACCAATGTAAGAATGAAGGAAAGAAGGACCATTTCTTGCTTATCTTCCTATTAGCACATGGCCTTCAATACATACTGCACTATTGTTGGTTACTGAGGTGTCAGAAACCTCAAACCACATAACAGTAAGCTTTAACTTTGAACTGTATGGTTTTTAATATTTAAAGACATATTAAGGTCATTCACTTTGTTTTAAAAATAAAGACAGTGAGGGGCGCCTGGGTGGCTCAGTCATGAAGCTTCTGCCTTCGGCTCAGGTCATGATCCCAGGGTCCTGGCATTGAGCCCAGTGTCAGGCTCCCTGCTCCGCAGGGAGCCTGCTTCTCCCTCTCCCACTCCCCCTGCTTGTGTTCCTTCTCTCACTATCTCTCTCTCTGTCAAATAAATAAATAAAATCTTAAAAAAAAATATAAAGACAGTGCAACTACATCAAAAACTAATGATGTAATGTATGGTGATTAACATAACATAATAAAAAAATAAAATAAAATAAAATAAATAAAGACAGTGCGTTATCTGGATTGCTAAATGATATATGGATAGTTAATGATAGGTTTGGAATTAGACCTTAGATAATTTTGGGTTTTGCATTTAGTTCTTTTTAAACTATGGTTTAAAGGATTCTAATTTTTTTTAAGGCAAGCTTTTCAAATATTTGAATCATGTAAAGGAATTTCAAGAAAAAAAAGAAGTATGAGAACACTTGAAAACCAGCCTCATGAATAAAGTGGCATAACAAAATGAGTAGACAGATATTCTTGTTCTGAAGGAAAAAATACATAAGTGGATAATTATTGCTTTTTAAAGCAGGAACAATAAATTTAGTCATAGAAGTCCAAAAAAGGCCTGCTGAGAAATTTAAAGATCGTACATTATACAATATAGAAGGCTACATTATTTAGTGAAATTTGCTTAGATTCAACTAATTTGGACTTTGATAATGTGTACAGTGCTTAAGCCAAATACAGCTTCATAGATCTGTGGTTTTTATTTTTAAGTACACTGAAGAAATACTTGAGTTATGAAAGCAGTGACAGGTATTTACAGATAATCTATTCAGAGATACCATTGTTTAAAGAACCCTAAAAGCACTAATTTGCATGCTTAACTTAATGCTCCTTGCTAATCACCTTTTGCTTGTGAAGGCGGAGTTTTGGTAGTGCACTTCAAGCTAAGCACTTATGCCTGAAAGTCATAAAAGTTCATTCATTTTTAAAAGCCCATAACTCAAATTTTTAACATTTTTAAATTGGCCAACTTCTGTTTACAAATTACCTGGAATTAGTCACTCAGCTAGCTAAGCAAAAGCAAAAGAAGATGAAGGAGAACCTAAGTCTTGCAGATTTGGGAGCAGAATGATTGTCCATAAATTCAGTTAGAATTTTCAGTACAGATTAGGAAGGGGGAAGGGACGAAGACTTGCCAGCAATCAGAATTAGAGATGTCCAAAGCATACTTGAGGAATTATAAATTTGACTTTGAAATCCTTGATGAAAAGGCATGAAAGGAAACATAATTATTAGCATACTGTTTAATGTTTTAATTGGATGCATTTTGCTGTGCTGTGCCAAAGCGATTTTTGAAGTTGATTGCATTTTTGCCTTCCTTCCTATTCTTTAAAGCTCAGTCAACCTTATAAGGGAGAAAAAGAAGGTAGGCTACATAACAGAAGGAAAAAGCTAATGATTTAAGAATGTGTGGTTTCCCTTCACATGAATCATCGCTCTTAAGTTTCTCATTTGGGGGCAACATCCGTTCTTTTATAAAGAATATTATATTAGGCAGCAAATCATTATGGTGTTGGGTATTTAGAGGAATTCTGTTTGTTGTATTAACTTATCCTGGCATCTGCACAATACTCTACTGGCTTTGATTATAAAGGTTTTTAATCATTGGTAGCATTTATTTGTTAAGTGTAGCTTTCTTTTTTTTTTCCATATAAGCCCAATTGTTGGTTATTTTGTAAAAACTAAAAAGCATATCAATGATTTTAATGTATTTAATTATAATTTTAATATATTTAATGTATTTTACCTTAATACATTCACTTATGATTTAATATTTATCATTATGGAAAATATAGAGTATTTCCTGAAGAAAACCCCCCAAATTTTACAAGTATACTACTTTAGTTTGCTTAATAATGTTTTTTAAATCCATAAAACCAAAATACAGTCATTAAAGACATACCACTTTTCTCTTTCAGCCATGTAGATTATTCTTTCCAAATCACCCAGGGAAAAAAAATATGTAGTCTCAATTCATGTGAAGCTTCTTTGATCTTCATGTAAATAAAGAGTCTGCCTTCCTCTCCTAGGATTCTTTCTCGAATACAATTTCTTTCATCAAATAGTTTATCTCATCTCTGTGAACATCAAGGTAGTTTGCTTCAGAACTTCAAACAAGCATTTCCTACACATTTACAGGAAATATATAAAACACTATAAATGGCAAACTTCCTCTCAACTTCCCAGCAAGACAGAGTAGGATACATTTTATGTTGCACCCCACCTGGTAGGAGGCACATCCTACATTTTAGTCATAATATCCTATACAAACACCAAGCATTCCCTTCCCTTGAAGGCAAAAAAAAGGAAACACATATGCTGCAAAGGTGAGTTAGCTTGGCAGAACATGGGAGGGAAATCAAGAACAGATGACTGAAGAGAAGGCTCTAAACTATGAAGAGTTTTAATACTAAATGTTTATGAGGACATGAAAATTTACAATAGACAATTCAGCAAAATGGGTCCAAGTGTTAGACATGTTATTAGTTTAGCTTGAGAGAGTCAGTGAGGATACGATTTGTTTTTATTTTTCCAAGTTACTCTAATTGCCTGAGTTCTTTACTCCAAGTTGTCTTGGCAACTTTATTATTCCTGGCACTGTATAGATGTGTTTTTCAGGTCTTTGAAAGTTGACCGATTTCTTGCCGAATGAACCAGTCAGCCAGCTGTGAAGCCAATTTTCCTAGCATTAGCAGATGGAGCATCTTTTTTTTTTATTCAATAACTGAAGAAATTTTTTAGTTGACTGTAAACTAGGACATGGAGCAATGATTTTTTTATCCTAATATTTAGATTGTAAATTGATAGTCTTATTGAGGAAGTTTTCATCAGACTTTTTCTCTATGGCAGAATGGAAATAGCATATACTTCATTTTATGGAATATGCATAATATATATTTTTAAAATTTTGAATTCTAGGAATAGTTTAAATCATCAATAAACATGACTATTGACAATATCTTTTGTTTACTTAGGACTTACACTTTTTCAAAATTATTCAATACCATAATCATTCATTGGGCACCTACCTGCTATGAGCAAAGCCCCATATAATGAAAAAGATGACTAAGAACCTTTGTATAGTATTGGTGAGGATGAAAATTGGTACAGCCATTATGGAAATAGTATGCAGTTTCCTCAAAAAATTACAAATAGAACTATCATATGATCCAGCAATCCCACTTCTGGGTATACATCCAAATGAAGTGAAACCAGTATCTTGAAGATATATCTGCACTGCTGTGTTCACTGAAGCATTATTCACAATAGGCAAGATATGGAAACAACCGAGGTGTTGTGGACAGATGAATGGATAAAGAAAATTGTATGTATATATTCCAATATGTATATAATAATATACATAATTACATACATAATGTATGTTCCACTGTGTGCATGTATATATACACAATGGAACATTATTCAGCCTTTAAAAAGTAGGAAATCCTGCTATTTGTGACTATATGGATGAACCTGAAGAATATCATGCTAAGTAAAATAAGCCAGACAGAGAAAGACAAATACTACATGATCTCACGATTATGTCCAGTCTAAAAAAGTCAAATCCATAAAAGCTGAGAGTAGAATGGTGGTTGCCAGGGGCCTGGAGTAGCGGGAAATGGGGGGATACTAGTCAAAGCATACAAAGTTTCAGTTATCTAGGATGAATAAGTTTTGGTGGTCTAATGTACAGCTTGGTGACTATAGTTAATAATGCCGTATTGTACACTTGAAGTTTGGTAACAGTAGATCTTAAGTGTTCTCACTGCAAACACACACACAAAAGGTAACTAAGGTAACAGATATGTTAAGCAGCTTGATTGCAGTAATCATTTCACAATGTATATACATATCGAAACATCATGTTATACATCCAAATACATACAATTTTTATTTGTCCATTATATCTCAATAAACCTGGAAAAAAAGAAAAAGATTCCCACAACATCTTTCCTGACCTCTAGGCAATCACAGTCCTATTGGATAGACATATATTTGGCTAAAATCTCTTAGCCAAAGGAGGTGCTACTTTTATAGAGGTTATTTTTTAAAGTGTTAGTAGTGATTATTTAAGGAGACAATTTTTTAAGGATTTGTGAATTGGGGTTTCTTCATAAAGGAGATTTTACTTGCCATAAGTCCGGAGTGATAAATAGCATTAGTCTATATAGGTAGATATTAGAGATGGAGGCAATGAAAACAGTTGTTTTGTTTTGTTTGGGTTTTAGTTTTGGAAACACTTTAAGTAGAAAAATGAGTATGTAAATTGCATGTAACTATCTATGGTGATTGAAATGTGACTATCATGGGCACATATATTGAGAAGGAATATCTTCACATATATTTTTCAGCATTAGAAAAGCAGTGCTGTCTAGTGGTTAAGATCTCAGGGCCTGATCAGGGAAATCCAAATCAAAACCTCAATGAGATACCACCTCACACCAGTCAGAATGGCTAAAATTAACAAGTCAGGAAACGACAGATGTTGGTGAGGATGCAGAGAAAGGGGAACCCTCCTACACTGTTGGTGGGAATGCAAGCTGGTGCAACCACTCTGGAAAACAGTATGGAGGGTCCTCAAAAAGTTGAAAATTGAGCTACCATATGATCCAGCAATTGCACTACTGGGTATTCACCCCAAAGATACAAATGTAGGGAACCAAAGGGGTATGCGCACCCCGATGTTTATAGCAGCAATGTACACAATAGCCAAACTGTGGAAAGCGCCAAGATGTCCATCGACAGATGAATGGATAAAGAAGAAGTGGTATATATATACAATGGAATATTATGTAGCCATCAAAAGGAATGAAATCTTGTCATTTGCAACGACGTGGATGGAACTGGAGAGTGTTATGCTGAACGAAATAAGTCAATCAGAGAAAGACATGTATCATATGACCTCACTGATATGAGGAATTCTTAATCTCAGGAAACAAACTGAGGGTTGCTGGAGTGGTGGGCGGTGGGAGGGATGGGGTGGCTGGGTGATAGACACTGGGGAGGGTATGTGCTATGGTGAGCGCTGTGAATTGTGTAAGACTGATGAATCACAGACCTGTACCTCTGAAACAGATAATACATTATATCTTAAAAAAAAGAAAAAAGAAAAAAGAAGAAGAAGATAGCAGGAGGGGAAGAATGAAGGGGGAAAAATCGGAGGGGGAGACGAACCATGAGAGACCATGGACTCTGAGAAACAAACTGAGGGTTCTAGAGGGGAGGGGGGTGGGAGGATGGGTTAGCCTGGTGGTGGGTATTGAGGAGGGCACGTTCTGCATGGAGCACTGGGTGTTATACACAAACAATGAATCATGGAACACTACATCAAAAACTAATGATGTACTGTATGGTGATTAACATAACATAATTAAAAAAAGTTGTAATTTAAAAAAAAAAGATCTCAGGGCCTGATGCCAGAGACTGACTTCAAATCTTCATCCATGACTAGTATCATTGCCTTGGGCTAGTTATTTAACTTGGTAAGCTTCAGTTTCCGTAGCTATAAAACAGTGGGCATAATAAAACTTGGTTACTATTCAAAACTAGATTAAATACTGGATTGAAGAGTTTTCATGACAATCAGAACATAAAACAAACTTAATCATTGATAGCAGGTTAATTACCTGAAAATTACTAGGGCAGAATGTTTGCTGTGTTCTTTTTCTTCATTTTTTTTTTTTAAACATGTGAGTTCTAAATGGTGAAATGTCATTATAATTACTTGGTGCAATATGATCTAGAATTCACATCTTTTAACTTTTGATCTATAGATGTTTCTAAGACAGTAATCTGTTACCATGTGATTTTATATATTCCATCTTCTTAAATTATAAATAGTTGTGACGTCTCCAAGCCTTTATTCAAATTAATTCCTCTGCTTGCAGTACATTCCGCTACAAAAGGTTAAGAGTTTCCTCTCTTAAGCAGAACATGGTATTGAGAAAAAGTGTTCATACTTTTGCTAGGTTGAGGTGGGGGGAGCTCTTGTCCTTTTTTTTTTGAAACTTGAAAACTGAGAAAGTGAAGGGACCCAGGTTAGAATCTGAAAAATGAGTTTATGAATTCTTTTTGTCTCTGTCTGAGAATATCTGTCATCAGTTCGTTTTGCACATGTTCTGGGAAACATTCATCAATTCATATGTCCTAGTCATTTATTAATTTATTTTTTAAAATACGTCCTAAGCCTCTATTATGTTCACAAAGGGATGTCATAGTCCAGAATGAGAAACATAAGTAAACATATAATTATAATAATACATAATAGGTTCCATTTGTTAAGGAAATCAGAGTGCATTGGGGACACGATAAATAATTAAAGCAAAATCCTATTGTGAAGCTACACTCATTTTATTATATTTATTAAAATTTGAGGGACACATGGGTGGCTCAGTTGGTTAAGCACCTGTCTTTGGCTCAGGTCATGATCCTGGGGTCCTGGGATCGAACCCCATGTCTGTCTCCCTGCTTAGCAGGGAGTCTGCTATTCCCTCTCCCTCTGTCCCTCCCCCTGCCTCCACTAGTGCTCGCCCTATCTCTCTCTCTCAAATAAATGAAATCTTTTTTAAAAAAGTAAAATTTGAGGGTACCATGGAAGATATTTTACCTCATGAAAACTTTAATTTTGACTCCCTTCAGTTGAAGGAATCAAGACCTTAATTGCTTCTAGTTCTACAGGCAAATTTCCGTTCTTTTAGTTTTCTTCTTTTTGTTTCTTTACACTCAAAAAAGTCACTGAAGCCCCGTGCGCCTCACCTCCTGGCGATCTTCCTGGAGCGAAGACGGATGCTCGAGCCGTAAGGTGACCGCCGAGACCCGGGCGCGGGAAGCCCGCTGCGACGCGGCGCACGCGCACCACGCGGCCCCTCTTGGGCCTCCTGGGGTCCAGCGCCACGTGCTGCGGGGCCTTGACGCGCAGAGTGGGCCCCGGGAGCCCGAGGGCCGCTGTGCGAGCCCCTGAGGTGGGGAGGCCGCACCTGAGCGAGGCTGGGGGAGGTCGGGACTCCAGTCTGGAGCCTGGGCAGTTTCGGGTGTCTGTTTCACGTGGGCACTTCGACCTGTGTCTGAGCGCCGGCAGAGGGGTCGTGCCGGATACGGAAATTCGGGAATGGTTAGCAGATGCTGTGATCTCAAGTCAACACAGAGTGAGACTAGATGGAGAAAGGAATGGACAGGGGCGAACCCTGAGCCAACCCGGCACTGAGTAGTTGCAGACAAGAAACCAACAAAATCGTGTTAGGAATGCTAACAACCCTTCAAGAATGTATTACAAAATTTCTTAGAAGTCATCATCGGTTACTTCTGTGGGTTTGTTTGTTTTTTCTCTCTTAGGCCAAGGTGAGAAAATAAAATGCAGCTTCCAATGAATTGAGCATACATACAGTTATAAAAAAAATGGAAAAAAAAAAAAGTCACTGAACTCTACATTTCTTTTTCTAGAGATCACTACGAAAGAATTCTGCCATTCCATACCAATTTCACTCTTTTGAAATTATTTCATCATAAAGAGAAGTTTCTCCTCAATAATTACAACATTTTCTATTGAAAATATACTTTATTATTGAAATTAAATCTTTTTCTCTCTTTGTTGTCACCAACCTTTGAAAAGATATATCACTTCCTTCTGATACTGTAACATGGCAGTATCCTATTATTCTATCTTCAAAGTCATAAACTAGAGCCTCTTTCATACATAACTTCTTTATATAATCTTTTACTAATCCCCCATGTGTACTAAACATGGCTGAAGCCTTTACCAGCTTAAAAGGGGGTGACCTCTTCTGTGAGTGACTGTTCTTTACCAGGACCTCCAAACAACCACACTCATCAAATTCATCTATTACATTTATTTTTTCTTATATTTATATTCCATATTAATTTGGTTATAAAATCAGACTATGTATCCTGTTCCTATGAACAACTTTCATAACCATTTGACTGTACAAATATCACTAAGCAACAGTGGTTCATCCTGGGAATTTTTTTTTCCTGATTGGACACTTGAATTGCACAGTTCTGTAAGATCAAGAATTCTGGAGTTTTAATCAATTTGTGATGCCCAACTCTATATCCTAACTAAATTCTTTTTGCATTTAAGGTCATGCCATCTGGTATACCAAATAAATCCACAAATTTCAATAACTTAACACAATAAGTATATATTCCTAACTCATCTAATATTCAAATGCAGGTATTAATGATTGACAGATGGCTTTCTTCTATGTAGTGATTCACGGATCTTTTACTTTGTCACATGCTATCCTTTAGTATCTCAGAGTTCTCTACTCCTAGTTAACAAACATGTAAAGAGATGGTTTGGAAATAAGTGAACTCAGTTAGCCATCTTGTTTTGGAAATGATACATATTACTTTCACTCATATTCCACTGGTACTCGTCCCATAGCAAAGGAATATAATTTCTGGCTGGATAGTTTCTTCTTAGCCACAACCAGAGAGAGCAGACTTTTGGAATTATCTGGATGATTCTGCCACAGCAATTATTTCTTCCAAAAAGTTGGAATGGAATTTCCAGGTTATTTAGGATAATCTTGAGTATGAAGTGATAACATATTTTTCAAAAGCTGTAAATGTATCGTTGGGAAACCTGTGCCTGCTTATTTCTAGTTGAATAAATTTATATTTTTCATTTTATTAGGAGCATCAAGAAAAGAGATATCTCTTTCATTCATCAAATATTTCTTAAGTGCCTAGTGAATGTCAGGTATGTATTGACATACTTGGGATGCGTTGGTGATTAAAACATACAAAAATTACTGCCTTTGTGAATTTATATTCTAGTAGGTAGAGATAAACAGTTAATAGTAGACATAATAAATAACTGAGTTATTCTGAATATTAAAATTATTAAATTCTATAGAAAAATGAAAAGTGGATCAGGGTAATGGGAATCAGGAATGTAGGAAACGTGGGGACTCGTTAAAATTTATGAAATGGTTATCATTGAAGGCCTTATCGAGAAGATAGCATTTAAAGAAAATTAGAAGTAGATGAGGCTTCAGCCATGCAGACAGCTGGCTGAAGAGAATTCCCAGCAGAGAGAACAGTGAGGGCAGGAGTCTTCGTGTAAGAGTTCGCATAGTGTGTTCAAGGAATAGTGAGGAGCACAGAGTGTCTAGAAAGCTGTGAGAAAAAAAAAAAAGCACGGCAGGTGATGGTTCAGAGAAGAAACAGGGGCCAGATCATGTAAAACCTTCTTGGTAGCATTCATGTTTTTATTCTTAGTGAAATGGGAGACCTTGGCAGAATTTGGAGTAGAGAAGTGAAATAATCCTTATATTTGAAAAGAATCACTGGTTGTCGTGTCGAGACAGACCATAGGGTGACAAACGTCAAAGCAGGGAGACCAAGGAAGAGTTTATTGCATTAACCGGACAAGAGATGATGCTGACTTGGAAGACAGAGCTACTCCCTTCATGCTGATGAAAACAGTGGTTAAAATGTGCTTGGTATACCAACATTTTGACCTTTAATGGGTATTAATGCCTTGGGAATATTTTGACACCCTACATGTTAAATCTCTGTCCACCTGTTAAAGATTTCCATAGGAAAGAACCAAGATTACTCTGAAAACTATAATGGACTGCTGGTCATCTAGCAGAACTGGGGAGGAGCTCCTAAAGCAATACGTTAGTTTGAGATATATTGTCCTAAGATGAGGAGAGACAGAAACTTCAGAGGAGACATACCCTCCGAAATGTGCTGTTGGACTTGAACAGGTAATTTCTACAGTACTAGAAACATACTTTAAACAAGACATTCTCTTTTGCACTTTAACTTTTAGTTTCAAGTGACTTTATGTAGTACTTCATAATTATCAAGTATGTTCTGTACCTTACAGAATGTTAAGGAAACACATAAGAAGTAAAGAAAGAAAATTGCCTGTTATCCAGTCTAGGATTTGCCACCATTAATTAGCATCAATGTTTTTCTATTATTATCTATATATTTACAAAATCATAATAAAATTATATTCATTATTTTCACTTACTATTATATTGTGAACATGATACCATTTTCAATGAATATACTTCCAAAACCTGATTTAGTATATGAATAAAACTTATCATTTGGCTACATTGTTATTTATTTAACCATCCCATAGTTGTTGAATATCAACTTATCATTTTTATTGATATAAGTATACTTTAAATGACTACAGTTTTTCAAAGTCTGGCTCATGTCCTTATAAAATAATATGGAAGGACTGGATTGAAAAGTATAAGCCGCTCATTAGTGAATTTCACGTTGCAGGAAATAGTTGTGCAGCCAGAATTTGCATAGGATCCAAACCTCATGATTCTTGGGCATCTTGCACTTTGTAATTCAGGTGTTCAATCAAGAACTTGATCTGACACAAACCCTACTATTGAGGTACACTGAAGGTACTGCAGATTATCCCAGGTTATGGAATTTTGTATTGATAACCTCATTATGTGCCTGTTTACAACCACCCACACACCTCCATAGCCTGTACATGGCACAGATTGTCATTTTGGAAATAATGACAACCCTAAATACACCCATGGCCTGGCAGGTGACTTGCCATCAGGTCTTCAGCTTAAAAGGCGGTGACCTCTTCTGTGAGTGACTGTGCTTTCTTATGATTCAGCCTATCTCTGGATCTGTTTCTATTTCTTTTCCCTCTGTTTCTCTGTGGCTAAACATTTTGTTTCTACTACTATATCTATTCCACGATTCCTCTTTATTTCTTGATATCAAATTATTTGAGAGAAAATTGGCTGGATCATTCTATATGGTGTGTTTCTATTGGGCAGCTGTCTTGAGATAATCTCAAAGGCCTCTCGGTATCTGCACATTTAGCTGACAGATAATACTTTTGGCTAGGGCACTGATCCTCTTTAGGATATCTCAAAATCACAGAATTTCAAACTGACTAGAAAGAACCTCTTTCAGCGATAGACACGGACAACACTTAGAGTTGCCCAAACTTTTCTTGGGTATAAACATTCTGATATGTTATCCTCTGAAATGTGCTAGTGTATTACCTCTCACTACATACTGTCTCTTTTTATTTTTCCTTTTCCCTTAGAAACACGTCTTAAGCATTTACTTCAGTTTGACAATATTTTTTTGGATATTGGAGGATTATATGTTATTGATCACATAGAATTTCTTCCACAATTCCGTTCTGAGATTATTCTTGACGGTCTTCTTGACACATAAGAGCTTTTGCAGAATGCTTAGCCTTTGCGATTGAATCATGGAACCTGTTGCTCAATCATGTCTGTTAACATTCTTTCTGAGATGACAGAGGACAGCATTTGTGATCCCATCAACTTCCTCACTCAGTGTGTCTCTAAATTCATTTACAGTTCTTCTTTGTTCACTGACGTAAGAGAATAACAGTTTCTTGTCCAATGTGAAACCTTCACTCTGAATCTTTATCCTCAATCATCCATTCCTCTTTTCTCTTATTCCCACACTTAACATCGGTCTTTTCCCCAGAATTTTCCTTTTTGTTTTAATTCATCAGTTGTTCTTGTCTACTACCAAACATGCTCAACTGGATTCAACTGGCCTCTGCACTTAATGTTTTTCTATTTTTGATAGCTTTTTTCTGAAGCATTGTACAATTATTGATGTTGTGAAAAAGAACTTTATTTACTAGGTGGTATATTGTATGGTAATTTCTGTGTTTTTTCATAATGCATAGTCTGAAAGTTAGTTGGTACTCATATTGCAGGTTGTTAAATATCTCACTCAGGTCACTTTTGTAAATATCAGCTAATTTTGGCATTGTTTCCCCACACTAAAGACAGACAATAAGAATCATTATTTTAAGAACATGCTTTCAGTTACTCCCTGATGTGTTGTAGTTGATTATCATGACAGGAGACTGAGGCTGGTGGCGTTGTTCCTGTGTTTTCATCTCAATTATTTTTGAACAGTAAAGAAGGAAAAATATTCTGCTGAACAGCTTTGACTATGGCAAAGAGTTAAGAGAGATATATTATCATTATTTGTTACTGTGAGCAATAATAAATGCCATTACAAAATCTACATTGCTAATAATACCCTTTTCTTCAATAACTTTTTTCTAATGTATTCAAAGCTCCTTATAAACTCCAATTGAGTTAACTTCCCAGCATCATATAAAGATAAGAAAACTTTTGATTAGGTAAAATTAGTTCATCACTGGGTCTTAATCCCTAACATTCTATTCTCTGACCACACAAACTTGCAATCCTAAATCTTACTGGACCAACACGGAGACCTTCCATTCCTGGCTTGTGCCTTTTCTCCAAGTCCTGTCTTTATGCTCTTTGTATTGATCTGAGACTCTAAGTGCATATTTAAGCCATTTGCTATTAAGCATCTCAACCTGTCCAGTCTTGCTTGAACATTGTACTTACAAGACTATACTCATGTTGAATGATCCTATTCATCTCCAGTCTCTACTAATAAATTCAGGCTTAGAGTTAAGGTTTGTGGTTGGGGACTGTTATAGTTATCTAATGCTGGATAACAAGTTACCTGAAATGCATGGTACAAAACATTTACTATGTCCATGGCCTCTGAGTGTCAAAAATTTGAACAGGGCATAACAGATGATGTATCTCTCTTCCACAGTGTCTGGGGCTCATCTGGAAGATTCCGTGATTGGTGGCTATAATCATAAAGCTTATTCACTCATATGTTCAGTGGCAGAGGAAAGAAATAAAACTTATTTAGTAGTTGGTTACTATGTGTTAGGATTTCTGCTAGGCAACTTGTATTAATGGTCTTGTCTGATCTTTATAATGAATGATTGATATGACCAGTATTAACCTCAATTTACAAATGAGAAGTCTCAAATGATTGCCTGCTATTTCCAAGATCACTTCTATGAAGTGGCAAATGCAGCCTCAGCTAATTTTTTGTTGTTGTTCAACTGCTCTTCCAATACCAATGGCACTCATTTTATGAATTATACCTTCTTTGAAATCTTTAATTTCTTTCAGTATTTGCTTTTTCCTCTCATCTTTTCATTACCATCCTCAGGCCGTTCTCTCAATGTTCCTCTTTTAAGACCCTGTGAAAACCTCCACGCTAGCACTTAGAACATTAATTTTTTTCAATTGCTCCTGTACATATTTATTGCAGTAGACTATGGGTACACTAAGGCCAGAGGTTATGTCTTCTTCATCTATCACAGAGTCTGGCATGTAGATGTTGCTCAATCATGTCCATTGAATGAATTTTTAGAGTCAGACTGAATACAATAATTCTGACTCTTTAGAACATATCACATCTAAAGAAGCTTGTCCATTATAGTTTCAAACACCTTTAAAGTGACTGTATATGTCTATCTTCATGTGAATTATGCATAGCATTTCAGCACTATTATGACATAGTGCTGTAAACATACTTTGCAAGAACCCTAGCAATGGTATGCATAATGTCTCTCAGATTTGAATTATTAATAAAACTGAGCCTCAGTGTTTTCAATAGTGTCAAAATGTAAACAGAAAGTTTTGAACTTAGGTTTGTTTAAAATATTGGTAGCAATTTGTAAATGTTATGGCTGGATTGGGCATGCCTGTTGGAAAAAAAACTTATGTTTATTTTAACTCACATTTCATAGACATTTAGTTGTAACGTAGAGGTTATTTCCTCATGTTTTTTTGTATGTAAGGATAGTTCCTTTCCCACTAAGTGTTTAAATAAACAATATTATCCTTCGGTGAGAAAACACAATTCTATTGTTAATGCCATGTATGTTTTGGTGTAGAAGTAGCACATAATATTCCGTATTTTACTAATCAACTTATATTTATATTTTTTTAGAAAAAAATGTATTAATGCTATTTAATGAATAAGAAAAATACTCTCTCTACTTTGAACACTGAAAGAACACAAATAAGCTTCAAAGTCGATTAAAGTTGAAAGGAACCTAATAATATGACATTGCAGAACTAAAAGCTAAGGTTGATCCTGTTTTACATAAAAGAAGCTTCCCAAATGATTGGAAAGATGTGGTGCACACCCCAAAATTTTTTTTTCCAATCTCCTAAATTTACTTTTTACAATACTACCTAATGGTCATAAGACAACCTCCAATCCTCTTGAATACTCAGTATTAGCAGACGTACGGCATGACAAACTCACAGGAATATAGCCAGACATGCTCTCATGGTTATACAATGTTTTTATGTCACAAGGTAAAATCAAGATCAAAGCCTCATACAATTTGACGTGGGCATATGTTCCAACAAATTTGGACATAGAAACCACTGACAGACTAGTTCTGGATGCTGCTATTTCCTAATCTATACTGACTTACGTGTGGGCTGGCTGGACAGGTCTCTAGAGGTTTCACGAGTTTAATCCTTTGCCAAAATATTACAAAATGAAACAAAACTAAGCAAAACAAAACAGGACAGAATGCGAAAGCAACTCTCAAGGACTGGCTATCAGGACTAGATTCTGGAATCATACAAATGGAAGGAAGAGAATAAGAAGTAGGGTCAGTTCCCAGCTGGACTTCAAGTTACAGCCTGAGTTAAAGGTGGAATGTGGTGTCTCCCCGGCATCCAGGAGTCTGATTAGATTGAAAAACTATGCAACTCTTTGGACCCTGGGTCAAAAGGAAATTGTCAAGTTTCGGGGCTACTCTAAGGGCTGCTGCACAAATCATTCCTTACAGATTTTCATCTTGAGAATTATGTACATAGTTTGAAGTATAAAAGTATTCTGACATATTTGAGTACAACTAGTCCAGTTGTTTGAGCAGCATTTATTGGGGGAAGGGGAGAGAGGAAGGGAAAACCGTTATCTGAGAGGTAGTGTTTTACTTTTTTTTATGAGGTTTTGGTTTTCTTCACTGTCAAGAAACATAAAGGAAACCATAGGGAATTCAACACAATCCATTAGCCCGTGAGTAGGTAATACTATCACACAGGGAAAGTGCTGGTTTTTTGCTTTGAATGATTTAGAATGGTATGCTGTGCATAAAATAGCCAGTTAATATTAAGATAAATGGTAAATATTAGAAATCTATCTTATTGTAAAAGTAGCTTCAGACTTAAGTATGGTTAAGTTATATTTTGCCTCACACTGTTTCCTTATCTTAGAAAGCCCTTAGCAGTCATGTGCACCTGGTAGAGATTGGAATGCCTACAAATCCATACATGGATGATTTTTATGTTTTTCCCCTCTGCCACATTTGATGACTTCTTTTTTCCTACTACTTTCTAAATCCTATTCATCTTACTTCTCTTATTCAAAGGACCCATTCCATCTGACACCAAGGATGCTCCACTCTACACATGCAGCTTGCTTCATCACATAATTTTACAGTTCTCTATTCTACAGTGCACATTCTGAGAACTGTAAGACATCTGATATTGACCTCGGTGTCTACTTCACAACTACTTTATTTTTATTTGTATGTGCCTGTGAGTGCCTGTGAAAATCCATCTTACCATTGGTAGCCATAAAAGCCCTTTAGCCCTGTATTACAGAAGGATTGAACAAAGAGGCACCTCTGGATTTAATGGCAGATATTTGTTTCTCTTCTCTAGGAATCCCTTATGTCACAATGGCAATAACTCATTCACAGAAACACCTTTTCCAAAAGTGACAGGCCATGAGTCTTATGACTCTGGGGAGAATTGTTTCATAAACATCTGGATCACAGATGTTTTTAGAGCTGCATTGTCTTTCTTTGATTTTATTAAATTCTATGCGTGCTATTTCACACATTTGGAAAAAATTATTCCAGAAAGACTCCATTGGCTCTTGGAGATCATTGGGTCAATAAGGAGAGTAAGGAAGTTTAGTGAGTTATAAAAGTAGCCTTGCCCAAGTCAAATGTCTAGGTAGTAGTGCAAGTTTGCACCTACTACATTACCCATGCCCCTACCATTCATGCTACATTGCCCACATGAAGCTCACTTGATTCTTCAACCACATTATGGTTGAAACTGATGATTTTGGAAACTTCTGACAGCGCTCTAAAAAGTTGTATATTCAAGATATCTTAGGTTGAATGACACAGTCCTTCATGGATAGAAGACTGTGGACACTGATAAAAAGGTACAATGAGACTTGACTAGGTTCTAAGTAGAACTCTTCATTAGTGCCCTTCTCTTTATGTGCAAGGAGAAAGACTGCAAGGCAAGCTTCCAAAATGAGTTGAGAAAGTACTCCAAAACAATAATAAATCTGTCATATTAAAAAATTGTAAGATGTAACTGGATTATCTTTTTAATGTAGCATTCATGTTCAAATATGAAATTCTCTTCTCTACTTCATATATTAGAGCTCTTTTGCAACATAAGGGCAAATGTTTATGTTATGGACCTTTATGAACATTTACGTTCTATCTATGAGAACAGTAAGACACAATTTACTGTAGTTTTCTGGGTCTTGGTTGAGGTAGAAGGCAAGGACTATTGGTCTCTTTTTTGGCACTGATATGGAAATTGCCCTTTTCTCAGGTTAAAGCCATTCAAAAACATGAGAATGTACAGGTCTCACATTTGATCTCCTTTCTTCATTTTCCACAACTCTTTGGAAGCCTTAGTACCCAATTATTCTTTATACTTGAAATACATACTTAAAGCCTGGTAACCATGTATTTTCTTATGAAAAAAATAACAATCACAAGAGTTGCCTTTGAAATTTTAAAAATATGTAATGATATCCTAAATCACAAATACTAAAGTTGTTCAATCTAACACAATAGGAAAGCCAATAAGAGGATATTGTGTCTTTGACTTATTCGTTAAGAAAACAAAACCAATAGGCATTAATGCTGATCTATTCATGAAACATGGTATTTACTGGAGAAGTTAAGGACATAAATTGAGTTTATAGGGTTTTTTCTTCTTCTTCTTCTCCACAGAGGTCATTCAACTCCAGAAATATTGTTTACAAGAGAGAGAATCTCATTGCAATTGAAATAAATGAACTTGGTAACACAAGGTAAAAACTGTAAAAACTGTTCATGTATTTTATGTATTTCAATCAATAGACTACAGCTTTAGATTTTTTTTCTCAAAAAATGTTTGACATTCCTTATAAAAGATGTGATGTAAAAAGCAAGGTTTTTTAAGGGATTTATTTTTCAAAAAAAGACAGTCTAGTAAACAACAAAGAAAATATGACACAAAATTCAGTAACAAAAAAACTTCTCTTCATTTCCTAACTAAAATGCTTCAATGCGTTGATGGAGCCATGAAGGGTTTGTTAACTAAATTAATTCATTACAAATTTTGGAACCAGTTAACTTCACTCCCCAAATCTGTGGTTTAATATAAAGTTATTGGAAGTATTAACCAAGGAGAATATCACAGAGAAGTATGGTATAATATCATTTGTTTAATATTCAAGAGCAAATTTAAGATTCTGCTTCCTTCCTATTTACAGGATACCTGGCTTACAGAAGACATATAATAACATTGAAAGAAATGAATATTCAGTGAATATATTAGCTCATTTAACCCTTACAACTATAAGATGAAGACGTTCTATCATTATCCTCCTTTTATAAATGAGGAGATTAAGACCCACAGATCAAACAGCCTATATAATGGATTTCAGTTTTGAATTGAGGTAGCTTGACCCCAGAGTACAATCCTTGATCACTATTTTTTTCTTGATGGCACATGGACCTTGTAGCTAGTTTTGAATTATATTTGATTTTACCTTGAGCTCTGATAATGTGTTTAGGGTGTTCTTCTTGGAAGAAGAGACAGATAGTAATGCATAATGTCATTAAGTAAAACATCACTTCAACATGATAAAGTTTACATATAGTCTTAGACAAACTGTGAAGTCAGCCAAGTATGCTTTTAAACTTCTCACCTAGCAGGCTCTGTTCCCTTTCACCTATCCTTATGGTACCTTTCCAGGTGGTGAGGACCTTCATGTTACCTAACTCCTACTTCCCAGAGGTCCCTTGGTACCTCCTCCAACCCCCAAACCCTCACACCTCAAGAACTAAACACGAGCTGTGGTCTCTTGATGGGTCATCATTGTCAGTGTTGCTGCCTTCCCGAGGGAACCAAGCTTATATCCAAAATATCTCAGGGGCTGTCACGTGGAGTGAATCAGAGAGTTAGACCCACTCAGCATGCTCTGTGTTAAGGGATAGCATTAGAAACCATGGGAGGAGAATTACCAAGAAATACATTTGGGCTCAAAAGAATAAACATCTAGCCCAGGGTTGATGGAAAGCTAGTGCTGCTTCTGAAACAGTGATGTACTCTGTCACTGAAGGCATTCAAACAATGGCTTAACTATCCCTTGGCAGGCGTACTGTAGGAGGAACTCAAGCATTCAAAGTGAGTCTAGATTAGATGACCTTTGAGGTCCTTTTCAGATGTGAATGCCACTTCTAGGTAGCTAAAGGATTTTTTCTTTTTTTTAATGGAAATTGTCACTGATGACTGGTACCTGCAAAAAGCCCAGGAGATAGAAGTCTTCCACGTTGGAAGAAAAATTTTTTTTAAATCTCTAGGAAGAACAAAAGGACCAAATCGTAGCACTTCATAATGCCCAAGGTAGGCACAGTAGGCTGAGAGAGGTTCAGTGATGCTCTCTTGGCCTTAAATGTTGGCTTATTTATGGCCTGGCACAGTTATAAAATCATCAGGTAGGTATTCAAATGCCACTGCTTTAAATAGTGCAGTAGTATATTTCATTTTGTAGATAAAAATGTGACCAGATTCTTGCTAGGTATGTAAGACGATGAAAGTAAGCCATGACAGTTCAAAACCAGTGCTATGACAGAGAGAGTGAGGGAAAAATAGAGAGGAAGTTAAATATATCCACTGTTACTATTATTTTGTTCATAGATTTCTTTAATAGTCTCAAATATCAAAGGAATATGAGTTGAACCCTAAATAAATCCAACTTTTTTTTTTCCAATAATTTTTATCAGATAGTTAATTTGTTTTTGTTCAGATCATATATCTGGAAAATATGTTGGACTATTTTAGGGAGTAAAGTACCTTTTATATAGCTCTAATGAATCATTTATAAAATTTGCTAGTATGATATTTTTTTTTCCAAAATAGAATGATTTTTGCTGATTGGAATTATCTTGTCAAATTAGATGAAAACAATTTACCCAGGCATTTTACATTTTAAGCAATGTTTTCTTAATTAGTGACTATTTTACATAATACAAAAACTAAGATCTGTTTCTTCTAATAACCACATATTCTTTAAAGAATATCTTACTAGGGTCGCCTGGGTGGCTCAGTCGTTAGCATCTGCCTTCAGCTCAGGTCATGATCCCAAGGTCCTGGGATCAAGCCCTGCATCGGGCTCCCTGCTCAGAGGGAAGCCTGCTTCCCCCTCTCCCACTCCTCCTGCTTGTGTTCCCTCTCTCGCTGTGTCTCTCTCTGTCGAATAACTAAATAAAATCTTTAAAAAAAAAACAATATCTTACTAAAAATTAAGTGGCAATAATAGATATGGTGTTATATATATAATATGTGTTACATATTGTAATATTATTACATTACATGTTGTATTACATATTGTAATATGTATTATATATAGTAATATATGTTCTATATAGTAAATAATATAAATTATATATGTTATATACACACACACGCACACTCAAAGCACACACACAATAAAGATTTGTTAAACAATGCCTAATTAAGGCATGTCTTGGGAATCATGCAAATGCAGAGAAAGGGTGTTCTGTATTCCAACTGAGGATTTTGCAATCTTGGTGAAAAGGAATTATGTTCAAATAAAACAGTGCATCTAATTAACAACAATAATAATAAGCTAAAAGCTGTATGTCTAATTATAGTACACTTTATATACTACCCCACACATAGGGAGAATGAAAATTCTGGTATAGCAAAGGAAAAAAAAATGCCCTGAGACATAACTATAATCCGTTTATTCAGAGAATATGTTGCTAAAACTTTATGGAATCAGAATTTCACATAGCATCAAATCTCAGGAAATACTTCTCGGTACTTAATTTTCTTTACTTAATATCGTTTATACTACTCTTTGCAGTGACAAAAGGAACTTTCCCTAAGTTCATGGAAGAGCTTCCAGCAATATCAATCCAGTGTTTGCATATTTCTAGAGAAAACATGCTATTCTCTATAATCTTAGCAAAAACCTCAGGAACCTTCAGATAGTACTTTCGGGAAAAAAAAATCCATGGAAGATTTTTCTTTCAACTATCCTTACTAGTACCTCGTGAGCCTTCCTCTTCTACTCGCAACCGTTAATGAACTAGGTTACAAACACAAAAAAGATTCATACTTGCATCTTGTTCATATAAAGCTATTTCTGGCATTCTCTCTCTTATAAATCATCAGGATTCCCTGATACCAAATGTTTTGAATGACAATGGCAGTTTCTGGGCTTCATTCTCATAGCATTTAAACAACATCATCTCTAAAAGTGACCTTTCCTCTTGCACAATTGCCATGTTTTTATATCTGCAAACAGAATTCATTGATTTAGCAAAAGCACATCGAATGCTTTCTATGTACCAGGTACTCTGCTCAGCCTTGGAGTTTAAAAAAAAAAAAGTGAAGAAGGCAAGGTCAGTGCCCTCTGACAAAGGTATATAAATATATAATTGCAATGCAATATGACAAATGCCATGATTGAAGCATTTGTAACATTTATGGTACAGCAGTGGTATGAAGGAAAGAGGGATGCCTTTACAAAGAGGGTTTTGTTTTTTCTTTCCATAAGTGCCTCTGAAATGATGTAATTACTTCTTTATTGACAAAAAAAAAAGATACAATTTTCCATATATTGTTCACCTTATTAATGAAAAACTCCGCACACACTCAAAGAATCTGTAACTCTCCTCTCCAATACTCAGGGTTTAGAAATTTTAATTCCACCTTGGCAACCTCAGCCAAAGACATTTCTCACCCTCTTTCAGCAACCTCCTCCCTAGCAGGCAGGAATGCTGAGAATCATCTGTACACAAAGATTCAACTGCCTACCTTTGATTAAACTTGCTGTGGACCATGCTAGGCTACTGTTAGCTCTATTATTTGTTCTAGCTCAGCTCCATTTTTATAGGTCGAAGACAACCTGTAAAAAGCCAGAGCTGTTATTTTAAGCAACTTCCTTTGAAATCCCTCTCATGTGTGTTTTCCTAGTCTCTGAACATTGCCTATGCACTGAGATCCCCCTTGTGTATGGATGACTTGTTTGGACATCTGCCATGATTTCTTATTTGTAATCTTGGAAAGATATCGATCCTCTGATTACACTGCATTCTCCTCAGATGGCACAAGATTAAAAACAAAACCAACAAACAAAACAGGAAAAGGAAAAGTGTTTCCAGTTACAGGAAATAGTATATTCACAATCATTGAGGTAGAGCTGTTGGCCTTCTGGAAGTAGGAAGAAGTTTAATAAGAGCGAAAAACTGTAATTATGGCTGCCTGGAAATTGGCCATGGTGATTAGATGTGTGTAGAGACAAATTATTTAAATTCTATAAAAACATATAAAATCCCTGCAACATAAGTGTGTGTGTGTATGCATACACAGTGCAATGTATATAGATATCATTCTTCTTTATTTCTTTTGCATGTATAAACGATCACATTATATTATATATTATATATATATTATATAGTATATTATATATTATATATATTATATATTATATATACTATAATATATATAATATTGTATATTATAGTAGCACCATGATGTTATAACCTGTTAGTCTTTTTTTTCTTTTCTTTTTTAAATATTTGACCTCCACTTGTGACCCAGAAGCCCCTTAAGTACTTAATGGTTTCATGCTCACACATTAATTTTATTACATTTCTAATTACAGTTTAAACCTTTACTTAAGATAAAAAGTAATCTAACCTAAAATTGAAAATCTTCACTCTTCTATCTATATGAACACTTCATTTGAGAATACGAAAGAATGGGTCATTACTTTATCTTGATAAATATCCTGACCTATTTGTCCTGAACTTCATATCCTGAACTGTTCTCCCCACACACTCACCCCACTCCCTCAATTTCCTTTTGACTATCCAGATCTTCCATAATACAGTTTCCCATTACATATCTTTTTTTTTTTAAGATTTTATTTATTTATTTGACAGAGAGAGACATCGAGAGAGAGAACACAAGCAGGGGGAGTGGGAGAGGGAGAAGCAGGCTTCCCCCTGAGCAAGGAGCCCTATGAGGGGCTCGATCCCAGAATCCTGGGATCATGACCCGAGCCGAAGGCAGACGCCTAACGACTGAGCCACCCAGGCGCCCCTCCCATTACATATCTTTCCAACAGCAGATCACAGTCAACTCAGAATTTCCTTTTCTTTCACTGTGTATGATTGATTCATTCATCAAACAACTATGTATTTAGAATACTATGGGTCAGGTACTATTTAGGTGCTGGAGACAAAAGTTCCAGCCCTCCTGAAACACGCATTTTAATGGAGGAAAAGGGGAATAAAAAATGAATGTAATCACTAAATAATATCAAGTATTGCTAAGGGCTATAGGCAACAACAATAAAAGCTTGGTTAGTGGGATATATTAAGAGACAGAGTGACAATTTATCATAAAGTATTCCTCTTTAATAAAGAAGTTTTTAACTTTATGTTATGTAATCATAACCGGATTTTGGATTTTGTTAACTCAACTCTCATGTTCTCATCTTAGTGCAAAGGCTAGCTTGAGTCTAAGACAGTGCAGATCTTAGCAAAAATGTGTTCACATTTTACACACACTTAAACATCTAATTATTAGCAAAAAATGTATATAGCCAAGCTATTAATTTAAAATGGTACAATTAGTTCATGCCTTGGAAAGAAATTTAGATTCTTAGAAAAATGGTATTTTTAAATGTTTAACAAAATTTTAAATTTATCTAGCATTTTTTAATTCAGTTAAGGTGAGAAGAAACTTGATTTTCAAAATTTTGAAATCCTCGCTAAGTCTAACTATCTAAATGTAAGTTGAAAATGAGTTTAATTTTTATGAGAATTAGGTCAAGCCTGACAAACTTTTTGATGTGCTTAATTATAATAATGAACGTCCTATCACATTTGCAGTCAGTGCTGTAGAATTTTTACCTAGATTCTACCGTTTGCTATCAGCTCAATTTAAGAGTTAGCATTTTTGTTTATTTGTTGGTTGGTTGATATATTTGCCAGGGGCTAGAACAAAGATTGGCATTAAAATTTGGCCTAATAAACATACCTATCACCTACATTTTGGATTCTAAATTCTATTCCCCACCAAAACGGACCAGAGATCTTTGAAGAAATGGCTAGTTTTAGAACAAGGTTAATGGAATATATATAGTCAAATTCCCCCAACAGTGTAAGATTTAAATTAGTCATGAATAAGCTAAAAATTGTTTGCATAGGTTTATTATGATATCTAACATGCTAAGGAGTGAATAAATAGCAGATTCATCAAAAGAAACACATTTTACAATATAATAGAAAACTACATTATAATAATAAGCAAGAAACTGATTCCGTTTAACATAGTTTTGCTAAAAAGTTTTTCCTTCTGTTTCAAGGTTTCTAGTTATGTAGAATCACATGGACCTCATTACATTTAGTCAAGTTTTCTAAATAGTTGCAAATACAGGGCTGATGCCAATAAGTTGTTTCTTTATATAGAAACTTTCTATAGCAAACTTGCTATTTACCCTTAACTGGTTTCCTAGTAATTAAATTAATCTTAACTGGCAATGGTATTCCAATGGTTATTAGACATTGGAAGACAAGTTCATAGGACTCTCCTGGTTTCCCTCCTACCTCTTTGTTCATTCCCTGTCTCTCACCCGCAATGTCCTCTTCCTTGCCTCTAAATGTGAGATGTCAAGGTTGTCCAGCCCTTCTCCTTTTCTTACTCTTTTTTCTTCATTATTCATTCTCATTTATGCACATGACTTCAAATACCACCTACATGTGTATGTCTCCTGCATTTCCATCACCATTCCAGTCTTCATTTCTGAGGTCCAATTTTATAGATACAGTTGCCTATTTAACAACTTTTCTTGCATCTTCCAAAGGAGTCTCAATCTCTAATTCCCATGATTAGTACCATATCCATCTTCATCTTCACCACTCTTCCATCAGTTGCTATCTCTACTTTTAAATGGCCTTCTGTTTGTCTTGCTCCCTTCTTTATTCCATTCCACACACTGAAGCCAGAAAATATAATCTGCCACTCCTGATTAAAATGCTTCAACAGTTTTCTGATGCTTTCAGGATAAAGTGGTTCTTATTCTGCCCTCTTTCTCCTTGTTCCTATCTTAACTTTTAACCTATGTTGCTCAGCAAATTTCAGATATTTTGCTTGTCAGCCACTTCTATGTAATTTAATGTTACTTTCTATGTGGGTCCTTTTCACATGCAACTCTCTCTTTTTGAAATTCCTCTTTTCTTCACCTAGTAAACTCCAAATTAGTCTTCAAATCTCCATTCGAGCATTGTGTCTTCAACCTCTGGGGATCCCTCCCTGACTTCCTTAATGTGATATCCAGCTCTCTTGTAGATTCCCCCAAACACTGTGCTCTTCCCTTCAGAGAAATCACTAAACTGATTTAACATATGTGATGATTTGATTGTCCTTCTTCTACTTTAGATTCTAATCTTCTTGAGAACAGAGAAAATGTGTGTTTTAATCACTATGGTGTCTTCCTACACAACAGGGTTCTTAGTGTGTGTTAAGCACTCAGTAAATACCTACTAAGTAAATGGATGATTGAATGATCCATTTCTCTTTTCTGAGCAGTCAACCTCATTTACATGTGTATTAGAATGAGGCCCAAACTGAGAAATGATATGGAAACAGGTGGGATATCTGGCAGAAAGATGATTCAGTGAGGCTCACTGAGTTGAAAACCATCAAATTTTAATTCCACAAAGAATAATATCTGCCAAGATCCTCCTTTCATGTGTGAGGAAATTGCATGGCACTTATCTTCCACATGAGTGAAACCATATGATAATTATCTTTCTCTGATTGACTTATTTCACTCAGCATAATACCCTCCAGGTCCATTCACATTGATTTAAATGGTAAGTATTCATCCTTTCAGTTGGCAGAGTCATATTCCACTGTATATATACCACATCTTCTTTATCCATTCATCTGTCGATGGATATTTCAGCTCTTACCACAATTTGCCTATTGTGGACATTGCTGTTATGAACATTGGGGTTCAGGTGCCCCTTCTTTTCACTACATCTGTATCTTTGGGGTAAATATCTAGTAGTACAAGTGCTTAGTCATAGGGTAGCTCTATTTTTAACTTCATGAGGAACCTCCATACTGTTTTCCAGAGGGGCTGCACCAGCTTTTTTTCCCACCAACAGTGTAAGAAGGTTTCTCTTTCTCTGCATCCTCACCAACATTTGTTGTTTCCTGTCTTGTTAATTTTAGCCATTCTGACAGGTGTGAGGTGGTATCTCATCGTGGTTTTGATTTGTATTTCCCTGATGGCTAGTGATGTAGAGCATTTTTTCATGTGTTTGTTGGCCATTTGGATGTCTCCTTTGGAGAAATGTCTGTTCATGTGTTCTGCCCACTACTTGACTGGATTCTTTGCTCTTTGGGTGTTGAGTTTGATAGTTCTTTATAGATCTTAGATACTAGCCTTTTATCTGATATATCATTTGCAAATATCTTCTCCCATTCCATAGGTTGCCTTTTAGTTTTGTTGACTGTTTCCTTATGTTCTGCATAAAAAGCAAAAGCTTTTTATCTTGATGAAGTCCCAATAGTTCATTTTTGCTTTTGTTTCCCTTGCCTTTGGAGACATCATGTCTAACAAGAAGTTGCTGCAGCCAAGGTCACAGAAGTTGCTGTCTGTGTTCTCCTCTAGGATTTTGATGGATTCCTGCCTGCCATTTAAGTCTTTCATCCATTTTGAGTCTATTTTTGTGTGTGGTGTAAGATAATGGTCCAATTTCATTCTTCTACATGTGGTTGTCCAATTTTCCCAGCACCGTTTTTTGAAGAGACTGTCCTTTTTCCATTGGATATTCTTTCCTGCTTTGTCGAAGATTAGTTGACCATAGAGTTAAGGGTCCACTTCTGGGTTCTCTAATCTGTTCCATTGATCTATGTGTCTGTTTTTGTGCCAGTACAATACTGTCTTGAAGATTACAGCTTTGTAATAGAGCTTGAAGCCCAGCGTTGTGATGCCACCAGCTTTGGTTTTCTTTTTCAACATTCCCCTGACTATTCGGGGTTTTTTCTGGTTCCATAGAAATTTTAGGGTTATTTATTCCAGCTCTGTGAAAAATGTCGATGGTATTTTGATAAGGATTGCACTGAATGTGTAAATTGCTTTGGGTAGCAAGACATTTTAACAATATTTATTCTTCCAATCTGTGAGCATGGCATGTTTTTCCATTTATTTGTGTCTTCTTCAATTCTTTCATGAGTGTTCTGTAGTTTTTAGAGTACAGATCCTTTACCTCTTTGGTTAGGTTTATTCCTAGGTATCTTATGGTTTTGATGCAATTGTAATGGGATCAATTCCCTAATTTCTCTTTCTTCTGTCTCATTGTTAGTGTATAGAAATGCAACTGATTTCTGTGCATTGATTTTATATCCTGCCACATTGCTGAATTCCTGTATGAGTTCTAGCAGTTTTGGGGTGGAGTCGTTTGGGTTTTCCACATAAAGTATGTCATCTGCAAAGAGAGAGAGTTTGACTTCTTCTTTGCCGATTTGGATGCCTTTTTGTTGTTGTTGTTGTCTGATTGCTGAGGCAACGGCTTATAGTACTATGTTGAACAACAGTGGTGAGGGTGGGCATCCCTGCCATGTTCCTGACCTTAGGGGAAAAGCTCTCAGTTTTTCCCCATTGAGAATGATATTCGTTATGGGCTTTTCATATATGGCTTTTATAATATTGAGTTATGTTCCCTCTATCCCTACAATGTGGAGAGTTTTAATTAAGAAAAGATGCTATATTTTGTCAAATGCTTTTTCTGCATCAATTGAGAGGATCATATGGTTCTTGTCTTTTCTTTTATTAACATGAGGTATCACATTGATTGATTTGTGAATGTTGAACCACCCTTGCAGCCCAGGAATAAATCCCACTTGGTCATGGTGAATAATCCTTTTAATGTTGGATCCTATTGGCTAGTATCTTGGCAAGAATTTTGGCATCCATGTTCATCAGGGGTATTGGTCTGTAATTCTCCCTTTTGGTGGGGTCTTTGTCTGGTTTTGGAATAAGGGTAATGCAGTCCTCATAAAAAGAGTTTGGAAGTTTTCCTTCCTTTTCTATTTTTTGAAACCTTGAGAAGAATAGGTATTAGTTCTTCTTTAAATGTTTGGTAGAATTCCCCTGGGAATCCATCCAGCCCTGGACCCTTGTTTGTTGGGAGATTTTTGATGACTGCTTCAATTTCCTTGCTGGTTATGAGTCTGTTCAGTTGTTCCATTTCTTCCTGTTTCAATTTTGGTAGTTTATAAGTTTCCAGAATGCATCCATTTTTTCTAGATTGCCTAATTTGTTGACCTATATTGCTCATATGTTCTTAAAATTGTTTGTATTTCCTTGGTGTTGGTCATGATCTCTTCTCTTTCATTCATGATTTTATTAATTTGGGTCATTTCTCTTTTATTTTTGGTAAGTCTGGCTAGGGGTTTATTGATCTTGTGAATTCTTTCAAAGAACCAGCTTCTAGTTTTATTGATCGGTTCTACTGTTCTTTTTGTTTTTATTTCATTGATTTCTGCTCTTATCTTTATTATTTCTCTTCTCCTACTTGGTTTAGGCTTTATTTGCTGTTCTTTCTGCAGTTCCTTTAGGTGTAAGGTTAGCTTGTGTATTTGAGACTTTTCTAAGTTTTTGAGAAAGGCTTGTATTGCTATGTACTTCCCTCTTAGCAGCACCTTCACTGCATCCTAAATGTTCTGAACAGTTGTATTTTCATTTTCATTTGTTTCCATGAAATTTTTTAAATCCTCCTTTAATTTCCTGGTTGACCCATTCATTCTTTAGTAGGATGCATTTTAACCTCCAAGTATTTGAATTCCTTCCAAATTTCCCCTTGTGATTGAGTTCCTTTCAAGGCATTGTGGTCTGAAAATATGCAGGGCATAATCCCAATCTTTTGGTATTGGTTGAGACCTGATTTGTGAACTGGCATGTGATCTATTCTGGAGAATGTTCCATGTGCACTCGAGAAGAATGTGTATTCTGTTGCTTTATATATGCTCTGTATGTATCTGTGAAGTTCAGCTTGTACAGTGTGTCATTCAAATCCCTTGTTTCCTTGTTGATCTTCTGCTTAGATGATTTGTCCATTGCTGTGATTAGGGTTTTGAAGTACCCTACTATTATTGTATTATTATCAATGTGTTTCTTTAATTTGGTTATTAATTGGTTCCTATAATTATTTGCTCCCAAAGTAGGAGCATAAATATTTATAATTGTTAGATCTTCTTGTTGGATAGACCCTTTAAATATGATATAGTGTCCCTCTTCATCCCTTACCTCAGTCTTTGGTTTAAAATATAATTGGTCTGATGTGAGGATTGCTACCCTCAGCTTTCTTTTGATGTCCATTAGCATGATAAATTGTTCTCCACTCCCTCACTTTCAATCTGGAGACCTTTAGGTATAAAATGAGTCTTTTGTAGACAGCCTGTGGATGGATCTTGATTTTTATCCAATCTGATACTCTGTGTTTTGATTGGAGCATTTAGCCCATTTACATCCAGAGTAACTATTGAAAGATATGAATTTAATGCCATTGTATTACCTGTAAGGTCCCTGTTTCTATAGATTGTCTTTGTTTTTTCTTGCCTGTGTTACTTTTGGGCTCTCTCTTTGCTTACAGGATCCTCTTTAATATTTCTTGCAGGGATGGTTTAGTGATCATAACTTCTTTTAGTTTCTGTTTGTCCTGGAAGCTCTTTATCTCCCCTTCCATTCTGAATGACAGCCTTGTGGGATAAAGTATTCTTGGCTGCATGTTTTTCTCATTTAGTACCCTGAATATATCATGCCAGCCCTTTCTGGCCTGCCAGGTCTCTGCTGTCAGTCTAACGTTCTTACCCCTGTAGGTTAAGGAGGTCTAGTCTCTAGCTGCCTTCAGGATTTTCTCTTTATCTCTGAAATTTGCAAGCTTCACTATTATATGTTGATCCATTTTTATTGATTTTGAGGGAGGGTTCTCTCTACCTCCTATTCTTGAATGCCTGTTTCCTTCCCCAAATTAGGGAAGTTCTCAGCTATGATTTGCTCAAATAAACTTTCTGTCACTCTCTCTCTTTCTTCTTCCTTTAGAACCCTAAAAATTCTAATATTGTTTCACTTTATGATTTCACTGATTTCTCAAAGCCTCCCCTTATGGTCCATTTGTTGTTTTTCTCTCTTTTCCTCAGCTTCCTTCCTTTCCATCATCTTGTCTCCTATGTCACTGACTCTCTCTTCTACCTCATTTACCCTAGCTGTGAGAGCATCCATTTTAGATTGCATCTGTTAAAGCATTTTTAATTTCAGCCTGATTAGATTTTATTTCTGCACTAAGAGATTCTCTAGTGTCTTTTATGCTTTTTTCAAGCCCAGCGAGTAACTTTATAATCATTATCCTGAATTCCAGCTCTAACATTTTACTTATACCCATACCTATTACATCTGTGGCAGAGAGTATTACCTCTGGTTCTTTCTTTTTTTGTGAATTCCTCTTTCTAGTTATTTTGCACAGAGAAGAATGGATGAGCAGATGAACAAAATCAAAAATATTAACCATGACCCAAGCGAAATACACACTAGACAATCCAAAGAGGTCAGAAACCAAAAAAGAAAAGAAAAAGAATAAAAAAGGCAGGAAGGAGAATATAATCTCACAGGTGGACAAAACAGGGTGTTCCACTTGGTCCTAGGTATATTTTGGTCTGTTTTTAGAAGACAGTAAATCCCAAAATTGTAAAGAAAGAAAGAATATATATATATATATGTATGTATATATATACACACACACACAAATAAAATTGAATACAGTGAAAGGAAGCCAAAAATGAAGACTATACCCATAAAATGTAAACGTAAGAATGAATATTAAAAAAAAGACTTAAAAACAAAGAGTTGATAAAATAAGAAACTAGTTGAAAATGAAAAAAAGAAAGAGAAAATTTTAAACTGAAAGACTAAAGACTCATGTGAAAAACCTCTAATTCTATTATACTATTTTTCCCTAGTGAGGGAGTTTTTTGGTTCTGAGTGATCTATAAACTTGATATTCACCTGAAGATCCTGCTGGTCTTCTGGGGGAGGGGCCTTTTGAACTGATTCTCAGGTGTCTTTGCTTGGTGGAGTTGCACCACACCTTGCCAGGGGGCCGGGCTCAGTGTAAGCTGCTTTGGGTTGCTCTATGTAGATTTTGTTCCCTGAAGGCTTTTTTTGCAGCTTTAGAGGATGAAAAAAAGAAAAAAAAATGGCAGTGCCCTGATCCCCAGCACTGGACTTGAATTATTGCAGCCTCCACTCTTCAGTGCACCCTCAAGGAAAGGCAGTCAATCCCTTTCATGTGTGCCAAACTCCCAGACTTCTGCAGTGAACACCCACACCAATTCTCCCAGGGGAAGGAAGGGTGTCTCATTGCAGCCCCACCATTCACTGGGCCCCTGCTTGGGGAGCATTTGCCCAATAGTCTGTGCACCTGCACCACTCGTTTCAGGGGAAGGAGATGGATCTTTCAGTGGTTGTCATTTGCTGGGCTGCTGCTTGGAGAACAGTTGCCCAAGCACACCGCAGTTCACGGTTTCTAGTAACACCTAGCTGAGAGGCCACTCTGGGGCTCACTAATTGTAGCTGACTTCCTAACTCCAATGCTTAGGAACTCTGCTGCACCCAGGCACCCCTGTTCTTTCTGTGACCCTGGGGATCCTGAGACCACACTGTCCCACCTAGGATTCTGCCGCACTTCGCCACCTGAGCACCTTTCAGGCAGGGACGTCCCTCACCGGAGTAGACTTCTAAAAGTTCCCATTTTGTGCTCCACTGCTATATCAGTTTCTGGTAGCCTGCTAGAGGCTCTCTCCCCCTGCCAGGGTTTATCTTCCAATATATCCCCTCAGATTCATGTCTGTGCACCTCCTATCTCATAAAAAGTGGTCACTTTTCTGTTTGTAGAGTTGCAGCAATTCTTTTCTTAGATCTCAGGTTAAATTCACAGGTGTTCAGAATGATTTGATAGATATCTAGCTGAATTCAAGGGACCAGATGAAACGTGGGTCCCCTACTCTTCCTCCATCTTCCCTCCCTCCCACATTTCATTTCTACTCTCTCTCAGCATTTTGAGCTGGGCCCCCAGCTCAATTGGGAAGAGCCCAATTCCATTATAAAACACTCACCTACAGTGTTCACCTTTTTGTTGTACCCTAATTAACTGAAACTGAGTCTCCCCTCTGGACATTCCTGTAATCGGCAGTCTATAGAATGGAGACTTCTCTTTCTGCACTTGAGGACAAAAGTTTGTCAAAGGGAAGAAGAGGGAGAAGGAGAAACCGGACTCTGGGCAGTGGTGCAGATAGCAAACAAGCTATTTTTTGCTGTGCCCAAAAGGAAGGTGAAGTGGAATTTGAAGACAAGTAATATTTAGTTGAGCCTCATCCCATTCAATTAATTTTAAATATTGTGTGAAAGGAAAAGAAGATGACAAAACAGTATAGATGGAAAGGATCTTAGGGTCCATTTTGCCAGCTCTTTAATTTTCCACATAGGGAGACTAAGGTCCAAAAAGTCTATGACTTGACAAGTTTAAGTAAGTAATCAATGGCAGAGCCAGGACTAAAATTTAGATGTGCCAACTAATGAAGAATTAAAATAATTTTGAAGCTTCTTAAATTCAAGATAGATTAAAAATGTAATGACCTCTATCTTGAATATCTTCTCTATTTTAGCCAAAATGCTTTCCACATATACTGATTTTTGAAATAAATAGATCAGTTTAGTCAAGGTTCACAACACCATCACTTTGGAGACCTAACGCCTACCATTATGTAAATTTTCCTATGCTCATAGAGACACAGACTGATTTGTTGTTGTCATTGATTTTTCCTCTGAATCTTCTTGGTATTTAATCAGTGCCACAGAAATAATGGAGTAGATCTGACTTTAAAAAAAAAAAAAGTCTCCTAACTTATAAACAAGATTTCTTGCTATATATAGGAATATGAATGTGTTCTTATTTGAATATAAATGGAAAAACACTAGAATATTTCAAGTTTGCTACATAGTCCCATATTCTTTCATTTCAAGAAATAGAATATTCAGACCTTCATATTTGATGATATCACTAACATATGACAAAATTAAAATATGATTATTGTATTGTTTTGCTTGGGTGGTTATTGGTTGCACTAAATATTCATAAATTGTGTTCATTCTCCCATATGACTACTTCTGGCATAAATAGTCCTGATATGTGAATGAATCTGAGGAAGTCAGCAACTGGCCACACTGGTATTGAATACATAAACTTGCTTCCCATTTGTATCAACTGTAATGACATCATTTGCCTATGGCCCAGAAGAGTTTTAAACTACAGGGCTCATATTGTGAAGAGTGGTTTCCAGTTAAGAATTCTTGGGTGGCCTGGGTAGCTCAGTCAGTTAAGCGTCTGACTCTTGGTTTCAGCTCAGGTCATGATCTCGTGGTTGTGGGATTGAGCCCTGTGTTGGGCTCTGCGTTCAGAGTGGAGTCTGCTTCAGATTTTCTCTCCCTCTCCCTCTTGCTCACTCTCTCTCTCTATCTCTCTCTCATATAAATAAACAAATAAAATCTTAAAAAAAAAAGAATACTGGGCGCCTGGGTGGCTCAGTCGTTAAGCGTCTGCCTTCGGCTCGGGTCATGGTCCCGGGGTCCTGGGATCGAGTCCCGCATTGGGCTCCCTGCTCGGCGGGAAGCCTGCTTCTCCTTCTCCCAGTCCCCCTGCTTGTGTTCCTGCTCTCGCTGTGTCTCTCTCTGTCAAATAAATAAATAAAATCTTTAAAAAAAAAAAAAAAAAAAAAAAAAGAATATTGAATTCTTTAAGCCTCTTTTTCTGAAAGCCTTCAATTCAACACACATTAATTGAGCACTTTCTGTAATTCAGTCCGAATTCCAAATGCTGAGGAGACAGAGACACAAGACACAGTTCATGCTCTACTAAAACTCAGAGTCTAGTAGCCAACCTGTAAAAGCAAGGCAACAAGGACACTTCAGTATAGTGCATGCTCTGAAAGCAGGGATCCCAAGACACTGAGAGAACTTAGAGAAGGAAAATGCAAGTCAGCATGTAAGGAAGGAGAAGAGAGGTGGAGGGAGAGGGTGTTGAGAAGGAAAGAAAGGGACTGAATGACACAAGCTTTGTTGAGCCAGGTGTTGTAATCTGCTAAGGAGGTTCCAAAGTCAGCTGTAACAGGCAGCTCAGCAGAAATGATAGCTGATAAAAAAAAGGAATCTCTTAGGAATTGCAATTTAGTAAGATCTAATAGAGCTTCCTTTTAACTCATTTCTCTTATCTGTGAGTTGGGATAAAAGATAACCTGTTGCAGAAAGGTTTTGCAATTGTGGCTGTTGAGTTTCTCGATTATAAGGCCTAAGATTGTTCATCTTTTCAACCCTTATACAACCTAGCAAGACACCTAAGAGGCAGCAGATGTTTAATAAATTTGGTTAAATTAAAACATCATTGCCAGGAAGAACGCCTGTTAGCTCTGACCAAACCACCTTATCTGAGCATAGGTATCTGCTGTAACTGACAGTCTGGGGCCAGTCTCCTGAACTAACTCAAAGAAAGGGAACCTGTTGTCCCTGGGATGACTGGCTTTCCAATCTGTTTCCTGATAGAGTATTTCACAGTGCCTAAAATCATACCTGATTCAAAGTGTCTGGATCCAAGTGTCTATGTCGGTAGCCCAAGGGAGCATATTCTATATACCATTTATTTTTCGGTAAGAGAAGTACGTGTATTTTATCGCTGGCTAGTATTTAGAGCCTGTCATCTTTTTTATTTCCTCTTTTCCATTTAAGTTTTTTTTTTTATTATTCTCATCCCCAAAGCCAAAAAATACTCAAAAATAGATTCTTTTATAATTTCAAAGGGGCATAAAATGTTGGACAGTGGATTTAGAGCCCTTGACGAGATTTACTCATCTACAAACACAAAAAGTCAACACTTGTACAAATCTTGTTTATAAGTTATTTATACATATACTAAGAACTTAGATTTATTATGGAAATTATGTTTTACCTGGAAGGGACCTGTGAGACTATTGACCCAAACCTTTATTTTATCTGTGAGAGAATTAAGGTCTGGAGATACGTGGTTCCTATAGTTACAATAGATTGGAAACCAAGAAGATTTCTGCACCTTTTGTGCCTACAAGCTTGCTACTATACACATTTATGTAAAAGCCAAATTTAATTTCCTTTTCCTTAAAATATGTGTGATCAGTTCTGCTAGAGTGATTTGTTTTGAAAACATAAGTTTGTCACAGGACAATTGACGTACAGCCAGCAAGGAAACAGGAACTTCAAAATATATTCCTCAGAAACAGTTTTGCAACAAGTGGATGAACTTGGAGCGGATTCTTCCCTAAAGGAACATGGCCTCAACACCTTGATTTTGAAACCCAGAGAACCAAACCTGTGCCCCCATCTCTGACTCATGGAAGCTGCCAAATCCGTGGTAAGTTTTATGTTAGCAAGGGAAAACTAACACAGCTTCCATATGTGGTATTACAATATTCCATCTAGTTTCAGATAACACTCCTTTTAGTATTTCACAGTAACTTCATAAACTGTAACCCTTTTGATATGGATTTTCACAAGCAAACTTCAGGGTTTTTTCAGGGTAAAGTGCCATATTTGTTGGGCACTTTTATATTTTTTAAATCATTCAATACTTGTAAAACTGCCCTGTTTTTATTAGGTTCCTATCTTTTTGCGTGTGTCACTGATGAAGTTTTTAAGTTTCATACCCCTAACCCCATTTTTTTTTTTTTTTTACAAAAGCACTGTGGTTTTTACCTCACAATTTTGCATAACAAGATGATTATTAGGAATGAATGTGTGTGTGTGTATGTGTATCTAGTAGGTAGAGAGGAAAAAAATATTTTTCCCTCAACCCATCTTAGGTTCACTGTCTGGGGCCCTGTAAATTAGACTGACAAAAGACAGATTAACAAGAGAAAAAAATCAAAAAACTTTATTAACATATGTGTCACACATATACACGAGAATACTCAATGATGAGTAAGGGGGTAGCACTTTGGCAAAGAAAAGTAATTTTGTGAGAAAGGACAAGACAAAGGTAAAGGACCTGAGCTTCTAGAAAGGCAAATTGTGGAAAGGCAAGTACAGGGGGAAAGTAGGAGTAGAATAGGGCTGGTTTTTGTAAGGTTTGCTAGTTTCGTCTCGTACTATCTCCAGGCTACAAAGGTTCTAGTGTTATCTCCATGATTAGCTTCTATTCTTCCTGGTAGAGAGGGGGTAGATTACATTTACAAATTTATGTCCTGCTTTGAGCAAGTAGGGAAAGGTCAGAGAGCTTTTCTTACATCTGTTTCTTCTCAAGTGCCTTCAGCTCACAGTAATCCTTATGTTAAGGTAGTACGTTTTGAGGTGGTATATTTGGCTACCATTTAGGTTCTTCCCAGTTCTTAATATTATATCTGGGAAATGGTTCTGTTGGCTCACATCTGAAGTTATACAGTACTAATTTCAGGACATAATGAAGTCATGCATTTACAGGAAGTCATGTAAAATATCTTGCCTCTACAGCTTTGTAGATTCTTCTCCTCTGAAGTGGCATACCTTTACTCTCCAATCTCCTCAAAAATGCCTACTTATCCTTCAGATATCTGCTAAGATGTTAAATCTCAGAAGAAGCTGTCCTTCATTCCACAAGTAAGACATGACTTCTATGAGCTTCCATGATACCTGATACTATCCATAGAATGACTCAACTAATACTTAAATTGTCCATTTGTTTTCCTATATCCCTGATAGATTATAAGCTTTAAGAGGAAAGATAATGCATCTCTTTTATTTTTTTCAACACTCTGCCTCAGTGCCTAACTTATAATAGATATGTAATCAATATGTACTGAATGAAAATTGAATACTTGGTTGAAAATATAAACAATAGGTCAAAGTTATCGTAATTGAACTAAAGTGACATCACTTGATAAATTACAGTCAGAGACTATACCAAGTGGAGTTGTCACACATAGGAAACTTTATTTGCAGCAAATAAGGAGATTATGGGAAAGTTATGAGTCCCTGAGCAGGAATGAATGAGTTCTTTTTATTCAGGGTTGGGATGAATATTTGGAAAGGTGAGCGTTGTTATCATATGTAGAGGTGGACATAAAGTCACACACATGCCTTAAGGAAACATGCCTATACATACATTGTATGTTGTGTAAATGAGACTTGTGCTCCTCCGTGGGCAGAGATTTTAGTATTATAATGAGGCAAACATCACTGTCAGTCACTCCATGGTCCATCTGCACAGGTGTGAGCTAGGGGTTGAGCTCAAATTTGTCTAGGTGGCCCCGCTGCTGGAGCTTTTGTTCAGGGCAGTCATTATTGCTTGAGGGGTAGTTTCAGTTTCCATCACTGGATGTTATGCCCATCAGGTCTTTCATCTGAGTTAAGAGATAAGTTGGAAAGAAGAGCTAAGGAAAAATGTGGGACAACGCTTGGTGGGTACAAGCAGTTGGGCAATAAAGGTCAGGTCTTGGGGTCTAGCTGGAGACACTATGTTCCTATATTGGCACAATATGGTAGCTGAGTAGATTGGGTAGAGTAAGCAGGCAGTTAAGTTTTCACAGGAAACCTGGAGGCCGGGAAAGGGGGAGTGATGGCTAGCTCTGGGGAAAGTCAGAGGCCTGTCCTGACAGCACTCCAAAACAAAGCTATGAGAAGCTGGATCAAACCGGCCCAAAACAAAGAAGGCGGAAGACCCTGACCAACTAAGGGAGAAAAGGTGTGAACTCTGCTCCCAAGAAATCCTCTCGCCAAGTAATAAATATTCCACCCCCTAGTTAATAACTGTCAATTAAAGATAGAGACCCAAAACCCTGGGCATAGCTCTACCATGAGCTTACCCACTCTCAAACCTCAAGAGTGCACCCCTCAGTGTAATAAACTTTCCTTCTTGTACTATTCAACTACTGTGTCTGTCTGCCCTTGAATTCTTTCTCGTGGGGAGACCAAGAGCCTCTGGCAACATCCGAGGCATGGGTTGGGCAGAGGCCTCTGGGCCAGGGGGTCTCCCCCCACTCCACCCAGCAACAGATACAGTAATGTTTCCCTTAAATGACGGGACCCATTTGTGTCAAATTCCCTTTTATGTGAATTTAATAATTCTTTCATCAAAGATGTACAGCTAACTCTAACAATATCAATATATGACTTAGGGCTGTGGCATGAAACAAGTAATCATTGAGAGACAAAACCTAGAATTTAAAATGATCCTCAGCTCTATAGGTCCATTTCAAGTATATTATTTTCTGAAGATTTATAATTGCTAAACATTGTTAAAAGATAAAATTAGCTTCCTAATTTGGCTTAGTAGCTCTTCTAAGATGACTGTGATTATAATGAGACATACCTCAATTTATGAGCAATCCAGGCAGGATAGCTTACTCAACCTGCAAATTACTCGCAAAATATATGAAATGTTTACAGCTCAAGTTGAAAATACTGTATTAAAAATGTTTCTGGGGTCACATTAAAAATGATTGAGTGGTTTTAAAAATCTATTGGCCTTATAGTTTGTTGCCAGAGAGAAAAGTCACATCAACAGTTTGGTATTTTGCAAGTAGTTTTTAGTGTCCATGTGACTAGAAGCTAGAGGCTAGAGGAAAATGTGGCATATCATGAAAGACAGAATAGTCCAAACTTTATACTCACATGGTACACTTCCACTATATATTCCAAAAGAATTTCTGTAGAGTCAATTGATTCTACCTCTGGTAAGTCACAAATTGAGAATTTCTCTGTAGCCAACAGAGAATAGAATAGAATAAGAACAAAAGAAGGGCCCTTGTTGGAGCATCTGTAATGTAGGAGGGGACAGAACAGGAGTCTAGAAAGGACAGCAGCCAAGAAAGGACTGGGTATGACTCGCAGCTAAACACTTGGCACAGATTCAGAAGTGATACTGGATTTGAGAGAACAAGAACAATGAGGACTGGAATACTCAGAAAGAACACTCTGCTAGGAGATCTCTTTGCTCAGATAAAAAGGATGAAGCCAATGGTTTGTGACTTGGACAACTGTTCACTGGGAACCCAAATGAGTCAGTTAGCTTACTTTGCTACAACAACTAGCGGCTCATGAAAAACTTTCAGCTGTTACTGACCTTGATTAGAATTGAGGCTGGAGCCAAGGAAAGGGAAGTGGGGTTTCTACTTTCCAAATCCCTATCCCACTCATTCTCTCTAGAGGCTGGTTGTGGGCAAAGATCTGTTTAACCACTGAGTACAGGACATAAACGCACCCTTTCAGGTATATGATAGTGATAACCATAAATAAGGGCAAACACCCTATACCTGCAAGTAAATAGTGCTGCACAGATGGTACGAGGGAACCTTTCCATAGGTCTTGAGCCAGACCCCATCACTCTTTGTTTCATATAATGACCCTGTGCAGTAACTGTGGACCATCACATTGCACAGATGGAAGACAGAGTTAGAGGGCTATTGAACATGTGAATTTTCCCAGTGTGTCACAATTACAGAAACATCTGTGCTAAATATTTTCAAGCTGATCCACTATAAAAATTGGCAATGTTCAATAGCACTCAATGTCTTCCCTTTCCCTACTGGGAAAGCAGTCTAATGATTGCATTTGGGACTACAGCATAAGGCATGTACCAATGATGATTGCTTGCTGTTTAAAGGGGCCTCATTTGCATTATGCAGTTTGTAACTTACTTTCTTTATTCCTCCTCCTTTCTTTTTTGCTTGCAAATATAAACTGAAAAGGAAATCGAACCATTTACTGCACTTGTCATTGAAATGTTTCCCAGGGCTCAGTTAATGGAATGGCCTGGGCAGGAGCAAGGAAAAAGAGAGCAATAAGGTCTCTTGACAGTAATTGCAGACTGTGTTGCTTGTTAATTCTGATTATATTGAAATGGATGATTGGCTGTGTCAGCACTTGTTCACAAACTTGCGACTCCATCCTAGGAATTTACTAATCAAAGCAAAGTTCCCAGCCTTTTTTATTTATATGAATTTTGCCTTCAAGAAGCTTGCACTCTTGGGCAGTGTTTACATAAAAAAAAAATAAATGCTGATGTTTATAAAAATTGCCTAGGATTCTTGCAGAATGAAGATTCTAATTCAATAAGTCTGGATGGGACACAGATTCTGTGTTTCTAACCAGCTCCCAGGTGGTGCTCAGCCTGTTGGTTTAAAGATCACAACTGTACAGGGCAAGGTTCTAGACTCAGAGAATGCAAGATGAAATAATAGATGCATTGTTTGCTCTTTTCACTGGCTAGAAATTTCAAGTGTTCCTAGTAAATACTTTAAACAAAAAAGCAGAAGCAAAACTACTTAAGAGATCCCTATCCTGCTATACTGTCCACTTTCAATATGCTGCAGTTTTACATTTACTCACCAAACACCATTTCACAAGCATGTATTATGCACGCACTGAATGTTAGCCTTCTTTTCCGAAACTCAAAGTCAGTTGAAGGCAGGCATGTAAGCAAATCATTGCAGTGCATTTCTGAAGGGCAATAAAAAAAGATAGCATGGGATGACTTTGGGAATCAGAACTGGCCGCTTCACTTACAGAGTATTTGACTCTGTGCTCGTTAATTAATTACTCCAAGGATAAGTTTCTCCATTAATAAAATGAACATACTAACCTTTTTCTTAGAGTCATTGAGTTGAAAATACATAGCATGGTACTTACCACATCATAGTTATGTGCTAAAAATTAGTCTGCTTCTGAAGGTAGCAGGAGGGGAAGAATGAAGCGGGGGAAATCGGAGGGGTAGACGAACCATGAGAGACGATGGACTCTGAAAAACAAACTGAGGGTTCTAGAGGGGAGGGGGGTGGGAGGATGGGTTAGCCTGGTGGTGGGTATTGAGGAGGGCACATTCTGCATGGAGCACTGGGTGTTATGCACAAACAATGAATCATGGAACACTTCATCTAAAACTAATGATGTAATGTATGGGGATTAACATAAGAAAAAAAAATTAGTCTGCTTCTGTATTTTTGATATATGAAAACAAAGCAAGAAGACTAGCACTAGTGTAAAGATGGCAGCTGCTATAAAACTAAATAAGATGACTTCATCT